>NC_133331.1:100470145-100770145 GCF_042186555.1 Aquarana catesbeiana
CTTCCGAATCAAATCGCATCAGTGGCATATGTCCCAAATCCTTTCGCCCAAAAATACCACACCTCCTACGACACCTCCTACAAACATAATCACACCATACAGCTGATCCGAGTGTTGTTGCATCATCAGCGCAACAATTCGGATCCTCTTTACTACAACACACCAACAGCCGATCCGAGTCTAGTCGCATCGTCGGTGCAACGATTGGGATCCTCGGCACTACAAAATACCAACAGCCGATCTGAGTCTAGTCGCATCATCGGCGCAACGATTCGGATCCTTGGCAATACAAACTTCACCAACCGATCTGAGTCCAGTCGCATCACTGGCTCAATGATTCGGATCCTTCACAAAACAAACACCACCGGTGCTCTCACCCCAGCCCGATTCGAACTGGTCGCATCGCTGATACAATAATACAGTGGCACTTACGATTCAGACCCCCGACCTTATGTTCTTTATCAAGCATAAACATACACTTCTCACTTCATCTATTTGTTTACATCTTGCGCACGGTCATTCCTGCATACTCAAAATTCCACTAACTTTGTTTTCGCCTTTCTAATAAGGCCGCTTACTTGCAATCGCTGCAAGCTTTTCTGCAAGTGGCTCAAATCAGCTACTCATCATCTCCAGTAGCAACTCGGCTGCTCACCTATTTCTCTGTCGCTTGCCCCTTTTAGGTTAGTAGAGCTCCAGTTGGTCCATCCTGCACCAGGTTTGGACAGTAATTCCCTTAAAAAAAAAAAAAGAAATAAATAAATTGTCGAGGGCTTGCATCTTTACCAGAGGGTAAGCTACTGCCCCGAACAGCTCTTTGCAACCCCCTTCTCAAAACAAACTTCCTATGTTACCTTACTACAGGTTCCCGGTCAACCCAGTTCTCAACCCCAACCAAGACTTCACAACTAGGGCATAAAGTCAGGTGTGTAGTTCAATGGGATCCCCCCTTTCTCTTAAACACTCTTTTCACGACATATTTTTACTTCACATACACAATTCGACTTGCTCCTGAGGTTTTCGTAGGTGTCACATACTTCTGTGCACTTCACTCTGTTTTCGAAGCAAGATCCTTCACCACGCAGACAAGGTCGCCTAACGTCCAGCTTGCTGGCAGTGCAAGTGTTAGCAGACCGAAACATACGTCAATTAACTACAGATCACAACAGTCCTACTTAGAATACCAGACTTCAGCTACCAGCCCCAGTCCGCCCTGGGGGGCTCTGGTTCATTAGTCTGTGCTGAGCACAGGCGGACACCCGATCTATCGGTTACCTAGCCAGTCACCTCCTGGCTCACCTCGGTTGTCACACATTCTTTTGAGTTTTCTAAAGTCACACTCAACAGCGTTCGCACGCAAACTAGCTGTCACTATGGCTTTCGTTCCTTGTCCTGTTCTTCTTGTTTTCCTTCTGCCTTTCCATCTTATCTACCCAAATGCATCTATCCCCTCCTACCTTTGCAACTTACCTTAAACATATGCATTTCCCCTCCTTGTTTTTAGCTGACGCCATGTCGCAGGCCGACAGCGATGACTTCGCCTCCGCCCTGCCGTCACCCTTTGAGGGCTCAGCAAGTGGCGGCTCAGTCTCACAGAGCTTAGGCCATTTAAAAAAAAACAAAAAACCCCAAGCTCACAGCAAAACTGCATCGCAGGAGTATTTCCTACCCTGTCACAGCTAGAAAAGCCGAGCTTTTTAAGCTGCTGTTTCCACCGCCAGTGGCAGCCCTACCAGGCACCCAGGCATCACTGCAGTCTATTTTCTTAGCAACTACTCAGTTACACTCCTTGGTGACCACACTGTCAACAGCAGTCACCGACGTCCAAGCCAGAGTGGGAGCCCTGGAGGTACGCCCAGCCGCGCCCCTACCAGCTCCAGTTACCACCGTCGTTCCCGTACCTTCACTTACAGGTACGCCCGACATCGGCACCACTATCTTCTCTGCGCACCTTGTCCCAGCAGGGCATCAGTAAGGACATCTTGGACGGCAATGATGTTAACTTAGCATCGCTCTTCATAGCAGTACACGACTTGGCCGAAAACAAGTCATATTCCTGGGGAGACGTCTCCTTCGTCCTGAAGGCCAAAGACCCTAGACTTAAACGCAAGCTCACTGTCACAGAGTTTGTGCTAGCCTTGGAGACGGTCAGAGACGTGCTATGCAGGGCAACCCCAACAGGAGGGAAGAACCGGCCCCATATCTGCATGCAGTAGTGGATCTAGGTCACATGTATGTAGGGTGCTTATTCTATGACTGTCACTGCTCATTTTCAGATAAGGCAGCAGCCAGACTCAGGGGTGATCCTTTATCTCACGCCTCTTAGTGTTTCTTTCCCAGGTACAAGACCCTGACTAAATCCTTAAATTAGACATGCCAGCAATAGCGGATCTGCCCATGTGGGACGAATTTCTCACAAACTGGAATGGCATGTCAATGTTCATTCCGTCAGTATCTCCCTCTTCACCTCAGGTAGTCACGGACGCTGCAGCCTCCACAGGTCCTCACGGCAATTTTGTCCATCTTTGGTTTGCAGGTCCATGGCCGTCAGAAATCCTCTTGATTCCTGGGTTCAGTTAGTCCAAACAGTGACGTTTGCCACAGACAACCAAGCCACAGCCAGTATTATAAATAAAAGCAGGTCCAAGTCGCTGGCCATCATGGCCTTCCTGCGCAGGCTGGTGCAACTATCCCCACAGCACCAATTTAATGTCCTCTGCCTCTACATCCCAGGCAAATGCAATACTCTGGCCGACGCACTACCGTTTTAACTTTGTGTCATTCTTTTCGCAGGAACCTGGAACCAACCCGACCATGTTTTTAACCCACATTGGTCGTAGCTAACCTTGGATTGAAACAACACCTTCACAATGCTACCTGCCTTATTAATCTATCATTATCTCACAGCACCCTGAAGGCCTACCGTACTGCCTGGAAGATCTATGACAGGTTCCTTGCCTCAAACCCCGGGGCAATATCAGGAGATTTCCATCACATCCTGGCCTTCATATCATGCTGCCACAAACCTGGCTTTCTATGGCTTCTTACGCCCCCCTGAATTCACAGTCACCGTCCCAGTAGTAAGATGTTACGTAGACACCACCTGACATGCTACCAGAGTTACTTCATCCCGCACTTCATGGTGTCCAAAACACAACAGTCTGGCCCCAGGGTAGATATCAAACTTTCCAGACTCGCAACGCCTGGTGCCCCCATTCTAGACCAGTTATTAGCTCATCTATCCGAGCTCTCAGAGGACAGCCATTACTACCGTTCCCTACTAGCCCTCTAAGTAGCAACCAGTTAACTAGACACGTCAGGATTCTTTTGCGCAATTTAGGCCTTGACCCCGGCCCATTTTCTGGAAATTCTTTCGCATTGGAGTAGCATCAGCAGCCTCACGAACCGGGGTCCCGGACCACGTCATCAAGAAGATGGGCAGGTGTAAATCAACTTGCTTCGATCGATACATCCCTAATCCGCAAGCAGAAAGATCACGAGCCTTCAGCAAGCTTGCCCTGTAGTATGTTAGTAAACTTAAATAATTACCTCCCTAACCAAGTCTTTTGCGCCCTTCTCTGGGCATACTGTCCAGCAGACCACGGCTTACCGTCCAGCAGACCAGGGCACACTTAAGGTCTACTTTATCAAAAAACTGGCCACTGCCCCCACCTATAACTGGCCTTCACAACAAGGAGCACATGGAGGGCCATATACATGTAAGACAAAAACAATTCCAAGCTCAACTCACCAACTAGTCTGCTGACCAACCAAATTAACCTGTCTAACCGTCTGTTAAAAGCAGTTTAGTTAGCACACATTTGCAAACGCATGTGAAAGCTGCAAGGCCTCGTCACGGCACCCTGTGTTGCTTGCAGTCCTAACACTACAAATTTATAAGTGTCTCCACAGTGGAAGCACATGCATGGAATGGATAGATGTGGGGCAGTTGAGCCTGGAGGCAGCCCAGGCCCCTTTAAAGGAACAGGAGCACACTGGACACCCAGCAAGAGCACAATGGCAGCGAAGGTGCCCAGTGTGTCCCCGGACCATATATACGAACAGTAACAAAAAACTGGCCACTGCCCCCACCTATAACTGGCCTTCACAGCAAGGAGCACATGGAGGGCCATATACATGTAAGACAAAAACAATTCCACAGCTCAACTCGCCAACCAGTCTGCTGACCAGCCAAATTAACCTGTCTGACTGTCTGTTAAAAGTAGGGGTTTAGTTAGCACACATTTGCAAATGCATGTGAAAGCTGCAAGGCCTCGTCACGGCACCCTGTGTTGCCTGCAGTCCTATCACTACAAATTTATAAGTGTCTCCACAGTGGAAGCACATGCATGCAATGGATAGATGTGGGGCAGGTGAGCCTGGAGGCAGGAGCACACTGGACACCCAGCAAGAGCACAATGGCAGCGAAGGTGGGACACACAAGATAAGCTGTGAACTATAGTGGTGTGGAGGCAGAAGCTGACGGCAAGCTGGTGCAGGGTCGTCGATGCAAAAAAGGATCCAGAGGATGATGTGGAAGGCCTGGGGGTGTGGCTATGCATTTTGGGGCAACAAGGACCACCCCTTTGCCAAGAGTGATGCTCCCGATGCTTTTCTTTTTCATTGCCACACCACAATTTCTGCCGGTGAGCAGCTCCGTTCCAGGCTGGTTGGACAACAGTTGGAGGATTCCCTCGTGACCACTGATCTTGACTTCAGGTCTCTAACACAAAGACAGACACCACATCATCCTCAGGGACCCCTGCAACTGGACTTTGCTGCAACATTCATCTTGCTGTATCTCTATTAATAACTATATACATACTGTATATCTGACCAAATGTGAACAATTCCACCAGGACCCCTATCTGGCCCTTTGCCGATAACACCCGTTTGTACATTGGTTGTATGTACTGTTATTAATCATTTCTTATATAAAGCTTGTATTATTTCTATACTGGTGTGCATCTATATACTTATGGGTAATGCTGCTTCCAATTACTTTGTTTAGGTTACTAATTAATTTCCTAGGAAGGCAATTTTTTTTTTTTTTGATTAAGGGTTGCTGGAAATTTTTGCTGTTTTTGCCCTATTTGTATACATTTCCGCTCCTTTCCTGTCGCTAGATCCACTTTTTTTACAGATTAGGAAGTCTACATACTCACTATAAGAAGCAGATGGCATTGTCACCAACATGAAGAAAAAAACACAAAAAAGGCGAAGGTTATCCTTACCTTACTTCTGCCATCCATACCTGTTCTGGCAGAAGTCTCACTGAGGCTGTTCATGTTTTTTTTTTTTTGTATGTCAGGATTAAAACGGGTCTTCTAAGTCTGCCTTGTGCTTGAATGGGAAGTCGGATTCTGTCGTCATTTAACAAATTACACAAAAAATAAACCAGTTTAGTGGTCATATACAGAAACAGTTCCAGGCTCATGAAATTTTATGTTTTTTCAATAATCTTTAATCACACAGATGCATTAATCCTTCCCTTATACCTCTTTATTCAGTGGGATAATACATCTTATGACTTGGTTCAACAAGCCAGCAAAAGCAATAGCAAGCATTAGACATGTGCATTTGTTTTCGTCCGAATGCATTTTCGTCCGAATTTCAGGTATTTTCGTTATCGTTTTAACAAACGATAACGAAAGTGCAGAATCCAAAAAACGAAAGATCCGACATAAACAAATGCTTTACTTTCGTTTTCGTTGCTACAACAGTTCGATATAGATAGGAGATTCGACATGATGATGACAATAACAATCTGTGTCCATCAAACCTGTGGTCGAATGTGCCTAACCTTAACTCTATTAGTCCAAGATTATTCTACATAGAGAGAAAAGATTCGACATAGAGAGAAAGGATTCGACGTAGGGGAGAAAAGATAAATAAAAATAATGATGAATGTTATTGGCTGATTGTAACCAAAGAGGAGGAGCAGTAAAATAGCTAGAACTAAGTACACACGTACTTTGGCTTAAGGTGTCTGTTGAAAGTTCTAAGAAGATTTGATGGAGCAGGTAAACTATACGGCGTCGTACAGTTTAGCTGCTCCATCGAATCTTCTTTGAATATTCGACAGACACCATAAGCCTTCAATGACAGATTCGACCTTAATTTGGGTTTTCGGATGAATGCAATTTTTAACAAAAAACGAAATAAATAAAAACGAATTTTGGGAGTAACTAAATTTATTTTTCGGACGAAATCGAAATTCAGAAACGAAATATTTCAGTATGCACGTGTCTAGCAAGCATTGACTGTATTAAGTCTCATTGAATTAAGGATTAAGGAACATATCCTGTTAAAGGTTTAAAAGGGTTTAAAAAAAAAAAAAAAAAAAAAAGAAGTGAGCTTCCGTTTTAAACATACAGTACTAAGGTAAAGCTTTTGTTTAAGTTTACAATACTTTTTATAAATTCCTGACAATCGTGGTTGTATTGTTCAGATTGAGCTGATATACAGTACTATATATTGACTGCAATCTGTAGATATCTGACAAAGTTCCTGTTCCAGTTTTTTTATTTATTTTATTTCCTTTGGCACCAGGCATGCAAAATGCGGTGTCTATAGTAAAAGGGCTGGAAACATGTACAGTATGTACAAACATTATGTGTATGACTAAAAATTGCTACCTTGGTGGAATCTTCCCAAAAGAAAATCACATCTAAAGGGATGTAGGCCATGCAATTTTCCTCCTCAGAGCTTTGCAGGTACAGCAGCTGGTTGATAATTAAAAACCCACTTCCATACCGATTCTCTTTGCACATGGGCACAGACAAACACACAGGGATTTCTTCATAATAACAAAAGGTAGGAATCTGCAACAAAGTTTGTCAAAATTCTTGTAATGTACATAGATCGCCCAGAGGGAAATTTTTTTTGTCAACAAAAGTGGAGTTACACTTTAAGGTTTTTTAAAATTAAATTTATTCTAAATGAAGTGTGACCTTTGCATTCTCACAAATAAAGACACTGGGGTTGATTTACTAAAGGCAAAGAGACTGTGCACTCTGCAAGTGCAGTTACTCCAGAGCTTCGTAAATGAGGGGAAGCTCTGCTGACTTCTATCATCCAATCACGTGCAAGCAAAAATGCTGTTTTTTTTTTTATTTTCCTTGCATGTGATTGACAATGCTTTACAAAGTGAAGCCTCACCTCATTTACTAAGCTCTAGAGCAACTGTACATCCAGAGTGCAGAGTCTATTTTCCTTAAGTAAGGCTGGCCATACATTATACAATAAATTTGTACGTTTTTACCAAAACCATTTAATATGAGGTCAAACCTAAACACTTTCAATTTGTATGCAATCAGGCAGGCCCCTGCACTACATAGTTGAAGGTAAATTGAAAGGAAATTAAATAAGAAAATTGTATAGTGTATGGCCAGCCTAAATCAACCCCATTGTCACAGTATTTCCAATGAATCCATGAAATGATAGCCGGGGTGTGGAAAGAAATGTGTGGGATCTCCTAGAACCTGGGCCCTGATTAGCAACTTTCATTCTGTTGATAGAAGGCATAAACTAAAGTGGTTGAAGGGCTTTCCAAGCTTGCAAATAACACCCTTTCCATGATTCCTGCCCATAAGGTTTTGAGGCACCAAAGGTAAGGAAAAGATCAGTTTTTGTAAGGTGTCTTTTTCAAGATTTTTTTAAGGTCTATCTTAAATATTTTAAGATTAAATTCAGCAGTAAAGACAGGTTAAAGTGATTCTAAAGGTTTGAAGGTTTTTTTAGCTTCATGCATTCTATGTATGCCGCTCCCCCTGCAGCCCTCCCAATACTTACCTGATTGCAATCCAGCCATATGCACGAAAGCAGCTGCTCTCCTGGGTCTCTGCCTCCTCTGCCATTGGCTCCCACTGCACAGCCAGCGAGAAGGGAGTGAGGGGCGGAGCCGAGCCCCATTCTGGTGTGTCTTCTAGACGCACAGAGAGGTGCTCGGGAGCTAGTACACGCGTACCGCCTTAGTAAGCGGCTTGCTATTGGGGCACTCAGAAAAGAGGAGGGGGCCAGGAGCACCGATGGGGGACCCGAGAAGAGGAAGATCTGGCTGTTTTGTGCAAAACCATTGCACAGAGCAAATATGTATGACATGTTATTTTAAAATATATTTACATTTTAAAATCACTTTAAAGGTATATATATGAGCCTTTAATGAATAAGTGTTTGCATCCATGTTTATACAGAGTTGGTAATACTTATTGCTAATTTGTAAACATTATGAAGCAATATATGCATTTTACGATATGTTTTAAAAATGGGCCTTTTCCCTCCTACTTTCCTTGCTTTCCCATTGGTCAGTAAGGCTGACAATCACCAATAAGGAGGAAGGTGGGGCATGGTAACAGACATTTTACAAAAATGTTAGGATTGACATATAAGTTTAACTGTCCCTGGAATTATTTATTATTATTATTATTATTATACAGGATTTATAAAGCGCCAACAGTTTGCACAACGCTTCACAAAATGAAGGCAGACTGTACAGTTACAATACAATTTAATACAGGAGGAATTGGAGGGCCCTGCTCGTTTATAGCTTTGAAATGCGGGCTTAACTAAAGGTAACCTCCTTCTTGTTTTTTTTCTATTATATACTTAATTTAAATTGCAAAAGGCTGTGACATGTTTACTCTAGAAATGACAATGCTGACAAGGTCCTATTTCGTACTACCTCCTTTGCATTTTAAAGTTACACATCTTTTTTTTTTTCTACAGTAAAAAACAGCAAAGTTCAAAATCTGTAGGTAACTAGATCCTTCAAATCTGCTTGTAATTGCACATTCCTTGGCTTTTAGATACCGTAACACATTTGCTATGCATAAATACATTCATTGATTCTGTTGCAATTTTGGTATAACTTGCAAATGTAAGGAATTCTTGTATAACTGATAACTGTTTTAATAGTAATGAGATACAGTAGCTTACATAAGAGAAATTAATCAAGCTAACCATATACTTCAGTGAGTTCAAACAGATGTCTACATATCGCTTCTACTTTTTAAATTATACCTACATAGAGATGATTTCCTTTTAAACGGTTTAAAAAAATAATGGAGCTAAAGGGTCAGTCAGAATAAGTGTAGGTGAAGTCTACTGTATAGGCTATAGGTGAAGCCAGGTTATGCCATGGCTCCATGGCATGGCATGACTCCATGGGTCCATGGCTTTTATTTCTTGGATACCTCGTGAGAACCCCTTGCCATAATTCCCTACTGTGTTGCTATCCACCTGGGTACTTTGGGTGTTCCGCCCCACCTTTGCAGTTGTAATCTCTGTATAATAAATATAAAATAAAATACAGCAGGGGAGAGTTGGCACTCCACATAATGAACAAAGAATGCATGCAGACCCAGGAACTCGAGTGCAAAGACCAAATGAGTCCCATAGAGATGTAACAAATTACTATGTTGTTTAGCTCCCAATTTGGGTGGACTGACCCTTTAAGGGCCCTTAAATGCAGTGGAAAAAATCCTTACGCAGTGGAATGCAGTAGTGGAATGCAGTTGGATGCCTTTTGGACTGTACTCCAACTGCATAGACAGTTCAAAAACCAAGCTCTCCTATGGGCATAGCTCACACCATTGCAGTGCAGAAAAGTACAGCATGCTGCATTTTTCTGCACCACAAACATGCAAAAATGAATGCAAACACACTGCAATGCATCTCAGTGCACATAGAAGCCCAAGGAAAGAAAGAAGAAAGAACAATGCATGTTAAAGTGGATGTAAACCCTCACATATACCGAGTGAAGTGAACAGCTACAGATGATACACAGGGATGAAACAAATCTTCCTACATACATTTTACATGTATATCTGCTGTCTTTATCCTTATATAGTGTTTAGAAAATGCACATCGTGTTAGGAGATTTTCTCTTCCTAGTTAGCACTGCAGTGAAGCCTGGGCATACAGCCAAGACAGCTGATTGGAGGAAAGGCGCACACCCCCTCTCCTCATAGGTAGAGACCTTTAGCTCTGTTTATTGAATCATTCAGCTCAGTGCTAATCTATTTATAGCATCCTCCCTAACCCAAAACTTTGCTTTTATTATATATATATATATATATATATATATATATATATATATATATATATATATATATATATATGACATAGTGGACATATAGTGCTTTGAAGAGAGATAAGAAAACACTGCAGGTATATGTGCCCAGCTCAAATTTCATGAATCGGGTTCACATCAACTTTAACTGCTTGCAAAACACGCATCAAATGCATGCATAGGTACAAGGAATAAATGCGCAGTTACGTGCAGTTTACGGTATGAATGGGCCCTAAGGTCAGCAGAAAGACTGGCTATAATTATTTATAAACATGGGGGACTGTGTATTGTTATGCTTCATGCTTAATGCACATAGCCATACAGGGGCTGTACAACATGCACAGCCTGTGTAATGATTATCCAGTGCACTGCTACCACTGTGTCCAGCTGCTCATTGAGATTAATAGGAAGAGGCAGCTATATGTGGTTTTGTGCCAGGGTTTGCATAAAATACCTGCTTAGGCACTAACGTGTGCTCCAAACACTGTGTGCATTGTGTGCATACATCAGGGGAGCATGCAGATGTTTTACAGGAAATCCCAGCAGCTGCCTCTTCCTATTAATATCAATGGTTGGCTGTATGTGGCAGCAGTGGGTCACCAGTTAAGGCATTACACAGGCACTACATACTGTACGGCCCTTGTATGGTTGTGAAGCATTCGGTGTATAGGCAGTATATGTCCACTTTTTGGATATTTTTGGTTCACTGATATACCACAGTTACTGGTAGACTTGTAAAGTAGAAAATAATATTTAACTCTGTTGTGGATTACACCAATAATGTGATATTGGACAGAATTTGTGTTGTTCACAGGGTGCCAGATATGGGCTAAATTCTTGCACATAGATATGGATCAGCATCTGATCTGCCACCACATATGAACCAGGGCATGTTGGTGCCTCATTTCATTTTTCTCTTAAATTTATTCATGCTTTATTCCTGTTTTTATTGGGAAAATTTTGTTGGGGCCTTAAGCTAATGACATGACAAAAATGTACATAAATTCTTTAAAGCAATAGTAAAGTCTGCGTTACAAAAAAAAGTAAAATTAAAAACTTTTCCTGCAAGTTCAGGGCATAATGTGCTAGTATGCATCACATACTAGTGTAGCGATACCCCTGTAAGGGCTGCTTGTGTTTGTTCAGTCCGTTACTCTGCCTCTCAACCCTAATAACAGTCTAAGCCCCCTCTGGCACACCTGGCAATAGTGTTAGTGCAATGACCAATGAGAAACACACACATTATGATAAAACACAGAAATTGTCTTTACTGCAATATTTCTGTGGAAGAATAACAGACAGTAACAGTATATATTCAAGTAATCAACTAGAGCATAACTGAGATTTAAGAGCAATATAGCTCTCAATCCTATATTCAAGCTTCTTTCAGGGGATTCCAAACCTGAGAATGTCCCCAAGAGCAGAGGCACACTTAAATGGTAAATAAAGCATTTTAAATTGGATTGGTTACCTTTACTCAGGTCGGCTCTATGAGTCCAGGCAGGAGGAGAGAAGAGAAATGACTCTCTTTGTGTCAGGCCTCTCTCTCCTGTCCCCTGACACCACAGGTACAACTTTACACACTTATTCAAATTAACATGCAATGGGTTAACCTCCTAGATAAGCTGTCCCACACACCCACTGCATATACAGAGCCCTGAATATGTGTGTGCGGATCCATATGGCAGTAGTGGCTTCAGTCCTTTTGAAGAAAAGATAAAACTTTGTGTCTTCAGCTAGCTACTTTTGTTGGTGCACTTAAACTCCTGGATAGCAGGGCCAAACAACACAACTGGCCCAGATTAGAAAGTGAAGCAGGCAGGATCTTTCTCAGCAAGGTGAAAGCACAATGATGACTGTATACAGTGTCCTCAGAAATGGAGGGCCTTATCCGTTATCCCTGTGGCACTACATGTGTCAGCAAGATGACTACTAGCAATGATGTTTGTATATAGCGTTCATTTACTCCTTCTGTGGTGCAGTGTCCCTGTTTCCTGCAAATGAGCAAAATCTCTTTAACCCAGATCCTGCAGTCAATGCCCAATCAAACGTCCTGGAACTGGAACGCTTCACGGTAGGTGCAGGTGCGCCTAGATGTGCACCTGGGATCCCCCTCTTTCTGGCTGGATGTCCTGACTGGCGGCAGAGGCCTGAATTCCCCGGTGAAATCACCTGAGAGACAGCATCTCTCCCTCAGGTCTGATCTCTTCCTCCGCCTCGTGCTGACTGAATTCTCCTCAGGGAATCAAAATGGAGTCTCTCCTTTCCTGCCAGCAGAGCAGCTGGGATTTGTAGTCCTGCCTCTTTAAAAGTCAGTGAGGCCGCTCTGTACTGAGACTTCATATTCCAGAGTCCTTTGCAGCTGCTTCCTGCAGCTTAGTACAATCCCTCTGATTGGCTGCTGCAACTGTGACTCTAATTGGCTCCCCTCCTGCCAATAGGAGCACATGGGAGGAAGGCAGAAAGTGGGCAGGACAGTCAGTGTTGATGAGGAGGCTGGGGGGTGGAATCCCCCGCAGACATGACAGGTGCTCTCTCTCTCTTTCATGCTGGAAAGCCTGTGTACATCGCTGCAGCCAGCTTGGCAGGGTCGTGGGTGACAGAGTGAGGCATCTGCTATAGAAGCACATTATGAAAAACCTACCCTTAAAACCATACCCTCCAGCAGTGCTCTGTAACCGCTGATGGGGCTTCCATCTTCATCTGGATTTCCTTCTGGGTTCACGGGCTCCAGCTGTTTGAATGACCATACGATGATTACGTGACTCACATGCATGTACAACCACAATCATAGCACATCGCTCTGAAGGGATGGCATACTCAGCATGCTATCTCTTCAGAGTGCAGTGCACATGTGCCGATGACTGGTTCAGAACCGGCATTTCATGCTTTTTTATCCCAAGTGTTTGTGAGTAAAAAATTTATGTTTTAAACCTTTTTATTAATAAAATGCAATTACACTATAGAGATTTCTTCAACCTCTTTACATACATCTTGTCAACCTGCCATCCCATTGAGAGGAGTGGAGGAGCTGGAGAAACTACCTCATTTGAGGATTTATGTTTACTGATGGGCGCATTCAAACTCATAAGTTGGAGAGTGAGGGCACAAGAGGGAAGCCAGGCACTTTATTGCACACAGAAGAATTGGAGCACTGCTTGCACCTTGAAGAAAGCCCTTTGCATTTTTTATTGGTAAACTTTATTAATTTCTTTAACGTTTGGACTCAATGAAATATTGTATGTGCATATGATTTAAAGCAGGTTTTATGCAATTAGCGGACCTCCAGCTGTTGCAGAACTACAATTCCCATGAGGCATAGCAAGACTCTGACAGCTACAAGTATGACACCCAGAGGCAGAGGCATGATGGGACTTGTAGTTTTGCAACAGCTGGAGGTCCACTAATTGCATATCCCTGATTTAAAGGATTGTTGACATATGAATTGCATGATCCACGGGGACAGTGCTGAGATTTGTACATAGATAATTTAAAGGGGCATCACACCTTTATTCCAGCAGCAACCCTTTCACTAGTTGTAGGCACCTTTTGGACATCACTATAGCCCAGGTACACAAATATTAGGATAAAGACTTTGCTGCACTGCTTCTTGAGTTGCCATGGGCAACCCAGAGCGAGGAGACCTTTAACCAGAGTAACCACTGTTTCTGTGTCACTGGGTCTGCTGAGAGGGCCTTGTGGCCATTACTTGCTCAAAAATTAAAATAAAATTGCATTTGCGCTAGGAAAATAAATAATCAATAACACAAAAATAAATAGTTATATAAAGTGCATAGCTATCAAACAAATGTACCCAAAAATTTATTATAATCCGTGCAACATTAATCTTGTGACACAACAAATAAAGTGCAATGTGCGAAAAATATTGAAGATACAGGTGTAAACTCCAGCTAGAGAGTATCCACTCCTTCACCAAATTGATTTATAAAAAACCATAAACGTTCATTAAAATTATATCATGAGTGCACAGATCCAGTGTTCATCAAAAAGTGTTTTTCATCATGCTCATCAAAACCAGTGCAGAACATATAACATGCTTCAGTGCTTCTCCAGTGTTCCCCAAAAGTCTATGCGCTCACCTCAGAGCGTGTGACACAGTACCTAAACTATGCCAAAACACGCTTGGGAGCCACTCCTGGGCTCTAACGATATGCAGGTGATGAAATCCAACTCGCTCAATCAGCAGGATTCCAGATCATGGATAAAAGAGAAAAGCTCCATAGTAAGATATTGTAAGGACTTTTATTAAAAAGTAAATATTCCCCTCATGGGGTACTCACATGGTATAGGTGCGTGAGTGCACCATCCTATTCAGGGCTCTATCTGTGACAATCAGATTGCTGGTACGGCGTGCGGTGTGGTGTGTCTGCCTCGCCTCACTATCCTTGCTGACAGCTCCGTCCTGGCCCCTCCCCTACACGTCTTCGGCACAGAGATCACGTGCCTTCTTCAGGGGGATCTAATTGGACGGGCGCTCTGTGTTCTACATATACTAGCGGCGGCCATTTTGCCTTGGACCGCAGACAAACTAGTAATAGGCTACAGCTGCTTTCAAAGTGTATTGTATTACTATCGGCGGTAAGCCCCATACGAGGCGACCGAAGGATTAAAACATACTTAATTAAATAAAGGTGAACTGATGTAAAAACCATGATTTAACTAGTTTTATATAATGCTATCCAGAGCGGAGCTGTCTGCATCTGAGGACACCACAACGCACCTCATACACATACAAATACTCCCCCATACCACCAATCCAATCTAATAAAATGATTACCTATATCTATCATAACTATATTCCAAATAATACAAGATATACATTACTACATGTAAAAAAATATATAAAAATATATATAAAAAATCCCATATTACACAATATTCATTTTAAAAAGCCAGCAAAATTTCTTATCTAAATAGCAAATAATATAACACGGTCCCTATGTGCTGCTCCACTATGAAGATCTAATATAATTACAGCTTTATTACAACTCCTCTGACTTCATAATGTGTCCGGGACCATATATGCTCTACTACAATGGAAACGTATATATATGATCTGTATACATAAAATCTCTTATATAAAATACAGTTCCCTACTACTAATCTAAAACATATTCCGTAGAACAAAAATCAATTATTTATATAAAAATATTTTATAGTAAGTAAATATGAAATTAATAAAAACTAAACAAAAATAAAAAATTATAAGTGTTCACTTGTCTATACATTTTAAAAACTTGTCTATACATTTTAAAAATATGCACATTTTAAAAATATGCACAACCAGAGTACCGACGGAATGAAATTTTGGGGAATAGAAGCACCCAAGCGGCACTGGAGGGGCACTAATTTTGTTAGGGAAATCAGTAAGCGTGAATCCTGGTGGATACACAAGCTTTGCTCTCTAGTGCCGGGCAGATTAAATAAAGAATTTGATTTAAAGTGTTTTCTTAGTAATTTTTAATTGATATTTATTGAGGAGCCCCACTGATAGTTGTTTGCAATTTGATCATTGCTATTTTGAATAGGAGTAAGAGAAATGGTAAAATAAAACGTTTTTCTCCTAGGCTGAGTAGAATCCTATCTATAACACCACTAGAGAGTGATATGCACCGTATGTGGTTATGGGACTTTGTATTATCTTCCCTAAATTTGTTTTTTTTTTCGTCTTTTCGGTTTCTATATTCAATAAATAGTTTTTCCTTTCTGTCCTTTTTATATTTTATTATATTTTTTATAATTTTTTATTTTTGTTTAGTTTTTATTAATTTCATATTTACTTACTATAAAATATTTTTATATATATAATTGATTTTTGTTCTACGGAATATGTTTTAGATTAGTAGTAGGGAACTGTATTTTATATAAGAGATTTTATGTATACAGATCATATATATACATTTCCATTGTAGTAGAGCATATATGGTTCCGGCCACATTATGAGGTCAGAGGAGTTGTAATAAAGCTGTAATTATATTAGATCTTCATAGTGGAGCAGCACATAGGGACCGTGTTATATTATTTGCTATTTAGATAAGAAATTTTGCTGGCTTTTTAAAATGAATATTGTGTAATATGGGATTTTTTATATATATTTTTATATATTTTTATACATGTAGTAATGTATATCTTGTATTATTTGGAATATAGTTATGATAGATATAGGTAATCATTTTATTAGATTGGATTGGTGGTATGGGGAGGTATTTGTATGTGTATGAGGTGCGTTGTGGTGTCCTCAGATGCAGACAGCTCCGCTCTGGATAGCATTATATAGGACTAATTAAATCATGGTTTTTATATCAGTTTACCTTTATTTAATTAAGTATGTTTTAATCCTTCGGTCGCCTCGTATGGGGCTTACCGCCGATAGTAATACAATACACTTTGAAAGCAGCTGTAGCCTATTACTAGTTTGTCTGCGGTCCAAGGCAAAATGGCCGCTAGTATATGTAGAACACAGAGCGCCCGTCCAATTAGATCCCCCTGAAGAAGGCACGTGATCTCTGTGCCGAAGACGTGTAGGGGAGGGGCCAGGACGGAGCTGTCAGCAAGGATAGTGAGGCGAGGCAGACACACCACACCTCACGCCGTACCAGCAATCTGATTGTCACAGATAGAGCCCTGAATAGGATGGTGCACTCACGCACCTATACCATGTGAGTACCCCATGAGGGGAATATTTACTTTTTAATAAAAGTCCTTACAATATCACACTATGGAGCTTTTCTCTTTTATCCATGATCTGGAATCCTGCTGATTGAGCGAGTTGGATTTCATCACCTGCATATCGTTAGAGCCCAGGAGTGGCTCCCAAGCGTGTTTTGGCATAGTTTAGGTACTGTGTCACACGCTCTGAGTTGAGCGCATAGACTTTTGGGGAACACTGGAGAAGCACTGAAGCATGTTATATGTTCTGCACTGGTTTTGATGAGCATGATGAAAAACACTTTTTTTTTTTTCAATCTTATTTTTATTGAACAATGTACAAGATGGGTTACATACAATTGTGTACTGTTGACTTTCATTCTATATTACTGTAGCTTTCTTACACATTTTCCCATTACAATGAATTGTGTTTTACATCATGTTAGGTATATGCAATAATCCTATTGTGGTATTTCTTCATGAACTCCTCGTCATTGGATTGAGCGATCTCTCATTATGGTCGCATCCTCCGACATGAAGCCATGTCTACTAAACCTTGCTATTGATGTTTCTAGCGATTACATATACTATGTCTGTTTATATTGGTAAGTTAATAATTTCTTGTACCTTTGTAGATAATATAACTCTGATCTTAATATTTACTTAAGGTAACATAAAGAAAAGAAAATAAGTAAACGGATAGAACTTGTCCCAACAGTCTTATTGCTTCCCCTGGATAAATGTCTTAATTCAAGTTACTCGTACCCTTAAGAAATCATTCGCCTTGAGTACCATACATTCCATGGTGACCATAATTTGGATATCTTCTCATAATTCCCCATAGCTGATGCATGTAAAACTTCATATGTACCGTAGTTGTGGACTGTGGTTATTACTTCTGTTAAGGATGGAGGCTCTATATCTTTCCATTGTCTGAGGATTGTGAGCCTAGTTACCAACAATATGTGAGATATTATTGTTCTGAACTGGTTTGGTATAGATTCTAGGTTTATTGATAGAATAGCCATTGATGAATTTAATGGATGGGTTTGTTGCGAAAAGTTTCGCATTATATTTTCCATTTGTTTCCATAATGGTTTTATTTTTGGGCAACTCCAAAGGATATGGGTCAACGTGCCGCATTCCCCACATAGTCTCCAACATTCAGGAGAGGAGTTGTGATAAATTTTAGATATGCGACTGGGTGTGAGGTACCACTTGTGGAAAATTTTTGCTGCATCTCCCTCAGGTTAGTGCTTTTAGTGGAGTTGTATATGTTATTAAATGTTGTTTCCCATTTTTCCACTGGATCAGATTGTCCCAGTTCCATTTCCCATGCTATAATGTTTTGGGATTTGGTGCAAACCTTTTTTTCTTGGAGACCCAGATAAAGGGTTGATATTCCTTTTAATTTTGTTGTGGTTTGTGTTAGATATTGGAGTATCTTCGTTGGTAAGGTGGTATATATGTTGGGGTGTTTTTTCAGGAGTTGAGTAATCTGTGCGTATTTATAATATTCTGTGTGTGGTATACCAATTCCTCCTGTATAGTGTTGAATGGTTTAACTGACCTACCCTCTACTAGATCCTCGATGTGTTGTATACCCTTCGTCTTCCATGCCTTTAAGTTGATATCTGGTATGATATGGCTAAGTGCGGAGATCTGGAGTTTAAGTGGTATTAATGTTCCTGTCCAATCTGGGTAATTTCTAAGGTAACCCCATGCCCTTATTGCTGCAAGTATGGTTGGGGATAGCTTTACGTCTAGGGAGAAGTTCAGATGGGCTGTCATGAGAAAGTCTTTCAGTGACCTGTTTTTTATTTGTTTTTTTTCCATCTCTGCCCACAATGTAGACAGGCCCCTATCAGATGTTATCCAGTTTCTTGTTTGCGCTAGAATGGTTGCAAAGTAATAGTCCTGCATGTGTACATGTCCCACCCCTCCCGCTGTCCTGTGTTTTATAAGCTTGGTGAAGGCACATCTTGCCTTCTTTCCTTGCCATATATATCTATTTATTATGGGTTGAAGGGAATTAAAGAAAGAGTTTGGTAGTGGGATTGGAAGAGTCCTAAATAGGTAGAGTATCTGTGGTAGAATTTGCATCTTGAAAGCTGCAAGTCTGCCCAGCCACGAAATTTCAGTTTTTGCCAGTTTTTTTTAGTTTGTCGGGTAGCTGTTTCATAAAGGGGGTGTAGTTGGCTGCCAATAGGTCTCCAGTCTTAGGAGTTAGTGTAATGCCTAAGTATTTTATTCCCTCATTTTTCCATATGTATGGGAAGTTTTGTTCTAGTTTATGTCTAACCTGTGGCACTATTCCTAGATTTAAGATATAGGACTTAGATTTGTTTACTTTATAACACGATACCCTGTTGAATGTTTGTAGGGCCTTGTGGACTGACGGTAGGGAGGTTTCTGCTTTTGTGAGCATCAATATGATGTCATCTGCGAATAGGCTGATGGTATGACTTCTCTGGCCTATCTGTAATGCGTGGATGTGTTCACAAATGGATTGCCAGTGGTTCCATTAGTAGGTTAAAGATCAGGGGGGAAAGGGGACACCCCTGTCGCGTCCCGTTAGTAATTTGGAACGGGGCGGAAAGCGCTCCTGCTATGAGTACTTGTGCTGATGGATGTGTGTATAGGGCCATAATAGCTGAGTATATAGAACCGTCAAACCCAAATTTCCCCAGGACCTTAGAGAGGAACTGCCAATGGATTCTATCAAACACCTTCTCTGCGTCCAAAGCGAGGAGCAGAGAAGGCGTTTTGCATCTGTCAACTATGTGAATTACGTTGATCAGTCTTCTTGTGGCATCTGAAGTTTGCCTTCCCTTTGTGAACCCTGATTGATCTATGTGAATAATTTCAGGAAGTATGTTCATTAACCTATTCGCTAGTAATTTTGCATAAATCCTAATATCCGTATTTAATAAGGATACAGGTCTAAAATTCTGTGGAGAATCCGGGTCTTTCCCCGGTTTAGGTAATGCTATTATAGTTGCTTTCAACATCTCTGGAGGGAATGACAAGGAGGCAACAGCAGCACCGAACATCTCTGTCATATGTGGGATTAGTATATTTTGAAAAGCCTTATAATATTCCCCTGAGAAGCCATCCGGTCCAGGGGATTTGTTTGTAGGCAATGACTGTATGGTTAGACTGACTTCTGATTCTGTTATAGGGGAGTTCAGTGTATGAAGGTGTTCTGTGGTAAGTTTAGGTAAATGTAGAGTTTGTAGGAATGGCTCTATATTTCCTATAGTTGGTTGCGGTATTGTGGAGTCATTTTTTAGATTATATAAGGAGCCATAATAGTGGCTAAAGGCATCGGCTATTTCTTGTGGGTGCTGGTGTTTGGTTTGTGTCTTTGGATGAACGATATATGGTATGTGTGTTTTTAATCTGTGGCCTTTTAATTGATTGGCAAGTAATTTTCCTGCTCTGTTGCCGCTAGTGTAGTATGTTAGTTTTAACTTCCTGGAGGCCTTTTCGAAGTCCTCCAGTAGTATTAGCCTCAGCTCTGTACGGAGCACGTTAAGTTGATCTGTCAATTTTTGAGAAGTAAGTGTCATATTTTGCTTTTCTAAAATTTCAATTTGGTTTATGATTCTCGCTGTCTGCTGTTGCCTCAACCTCCTGGCCCTCGCCCCCTGCTGCATCAACACACCCCTTACAAATGCCTTGTGGGTATTCCACAAGGTGAATGGATCCGAGACCGACCCCCTGTTAAGTGAGAAAAACTCCTTCATCTGCTGTTCAATGTACAGCTTGGTCGGGCCATGCTGGTATAGCCTGGGGTTGGCTCTCCATATATAAGTGCTTTTGAGCGTAGATGGATTCCCCACTTGTAGCTCCACTGGGGCATGATCCGACCAAGTTATACTATGTATTTTAGCAGTTTTACATTTAAACAACAATTGTTTATCAACCAAAAATAGGTCTATTCTGCTGTAAGATTTGTGGCAGTGGGAAAAAAAAGAGTAGTCTCTGTCATTAGCGTTGAGACATCTCCATGCATCATACAGAAAATACTTGCGAAGTATAGGTTGTAGGGTTGGTGGAGTTCTTTTAGGATTGGATGTTGAGTCCAGAACAGAGTCAGGCACTATGTTAAAGTCTCCGCAAATCATTAGTGCTCCTTGGCGTATCTGATTAATTTTCTTGAGGACTGAGTGCAGGAATTTGGATTGCCCTGCATTTGGGGCATAAATGTTTGCTAGAGTGAAAGTCTCAGAGTTAATGTCACACACCATAACTATGTAGCGGCCATGTGGATCCAATATAATCTTATGCAGGTGGAATGTGATTGTATCCTTAATTGCGATCATCACCCACTTTGCTTTAGCCTTCGCGTTTGCGCAGAAAATATGGGGGAATCTCGGATGAGAGCATTTAGGTGGTGAATCAATGTGAAAATGGGTTTCTTGTGTGCATAGGATGTCGCTGTTTCTTTGTATTGCTTCCCTCCATAAAGACCTTCGCTTGGCCGGGTGGTTAAGTCCCTTTGCATTAATGGTCAGGAAATTCACTGCCATGTATGTGATTTTTGTGATGGTGTGTATGACTTATTACGTGAGTGTCACTTACTTCATTTAGATGCATGACCTGGGTGTTGATTTCTTGCGGGTCTTTGAGATGTCCTGAAGTTTATTTATTTTATTTATTTCAGGTACTTATATAGCGCCGTCAATTTACGCAGCACTTTACATATATATATTATACATTCACATCAGTCCCTATACCCTCAAGGAGCTTACAATCTAAGGTCCCTAACTCACATTCATACCTATACTAGGGCCGATTTAGACAGGATCCAATTAACCTACCAGCATGTCTTTGGAGTGTGGGAGGAAACCGGAGTACCCGGAGGAAACCCACGCAGACACAGGGAGAACATGCAAACTCCAGGCAGGTAGTGTCGTGGTCGGGATTCGAACCAGCGACCCTTCTTACTGCTAGGCGAGAGTGCTACCCACTGCGCCACTGTGCTGAAGTTGTCTTTTCTTGAGTAATTCGATCTCCTCCTAGGGTTGAAGCAATGTTCTTGACTGTCGGGGTGAGAAAAAAAAGTTTATAGGAACCGAGGTTCAACATTTGTGGCTGTATGCCAACTAGCAAAGGTGTGAAAGTCTGACTTTCAGTCACTCAGGTATTAACTCGTGGGTAATAAGTTTAAACAAACTTAACGGAACGGAAATATGTACTCCAACGCGGGTTGTTGGTGATGTGAATTGCCCATGCTGATATCAGTGGTGAGTGCGGGCATTCCTGCGGTCAACCGTGCGCCATTCTGGGTCCGGGCTTATGTTAGGGCTTCTTGACCGTGGGGGTGACTGGTTGTCTGAAATTATCCCCCATGAGCTGAGTAGCGCCATTCCTTTTGCGAGGGAGTCCATCACATACTCCTTGCCTTCTTTTGTTACGATCAGTTTGGTTGGAAAGCCCCATTTATACCCTATCTTGTGATTTCTGAGTGCTTTAGTTAGGGTTGTCATATTTCTCCTTTTTTGCAGCGTATATTGTGATAAATCTGCGTAGAATTGCAGGTTTGAATATGGCGATGGAATTGCTTCCTTCTGCCTTGCAGCCGCCATTATTCTTTCCTTGGTGTGGTAGAAGTGTAGGCGAAGGATCACGTCCCGCGGTATGTTATCTGCTAGGTAGGCGGGTTTAGGCAACCTGTGGATTCTGTCCACTGTAAGATCTAATGTCGATAGCTCTGGTAAAATGGCTGTGAATAGCTGGGTGGCATATTCCCTCAAATCTTGCTGTTTAACGGTTTCTGGGACCCCTCTGATCTTCAGGTTATTTCTTCTGGATCTGTCCTCAATGTCCGCCATTTTGGCTTTGATCCCTTCTATATCTTCATCCTTGGCTTCATTTGCATCTACCAAGTTGTTTATTGTTGTGGCGTATTCCCCCATTTTATGTTCTATGTGGGTCACTTTGTTAGTTACCGATCTGATCTCATTGCTGAATTTGTGCATACAGGAGATCATATCTGAGTGAAGTGATCCTCTCAGTGACACTATCATCTCTTTTAACATAGTATCTATGACAGGCTGGCCGTTTGTAGGGAATGCATCAATGGAGTCAGGCAGCTCCCTGGTATCATCTCCTGAGTCAGGGGGAGAGCTCACCTCAGTGTTGTCATCCATGGCATCTGCCTTAAATCTGGACTTCTCCGGACTCCCTGTTGATGGGGTAGCTGGGGGAGACCTTGAGTCTTTAGGAGGGCTGCTTCTTTTTTGTGTTTTCAGCTGCTTACTCTTGTTTTTAGCTGCGGATGTCGGCGTAGATGCCGAGCCGGCGCCATCTTGCCTGGCCTCATAGGAGTAAAACTCTGTCAGGCGCATCGGCCGGTTCCCCTCCTTTTTCCTTCTGGTCATTATATGGCTGTGTTCCCCGGGTTTGTGTGGACCGGAACGCCGTGGTTTGGGCTCAGAATCGGTCCCGGGCAAGGTGCTGTGTGCCTTGTTGTTCCCGCTGATGCTGGAGCTCTGCTCTCACACGTCCATCTTGGACTCCGGCTAGCTCCGCCCCCTGATGAAAAACACTACTCTCTAGCTGGAATTTACACCTGTATCTTCAATATTTTTCGCACGTTGCACTTTATTTGTTGTGTCACAAGATTAATGTTGCACGGATTATAATAGATTTTTGGGTACATTTGTTTGATAGCTATGCACTTTATATAACTATTTATTTTTTTGTTATTGATTATTTATTTTCCTAGCACAAATGCAATTTTATTTAAATTTTTGAGTGTTATCTGCACGAGTATGAAACGTGTTTAGCGTTTGCAGCTTGGTAACGCTACGTGCTCACTTTATTAATATCATTCAATTGCTGGCTCGCAAGATCCACTTTATTATTTTCTGGCCATTACTTGCTACCACCTGTAAGAGACTGACCCATTGGGAGCTACAGTGCCTTGAAAAAGTATTCATACCCCTTGAAATTTTACACATTTTGTCATGTTACAACCAAGTACGTAAATGTATTTTATTGGGACTTTATGTGATAGACCAACACGAAGTGGCACATAATTGTGAAGTGAAAGGAAAATGATAAATGGTTTTCCACTGTTTTTACAAATAAGTATTAAGAAAAAAGTGTGGCCTGCATATGTATTCACCCCCTAACTAAAAGTGGAACCAATTGGTTTTAGGATGGGGGGCGCCAGACCCGCCCCTCCGTTTTGACCCCTCCCACTTATAAGCCACACCCCTTATATAATCCACCCACTCCATCCCCTGTATTTCACTCGCTTCCACCCATAGTGCAAACCTACCAAGATATGGCTGTCCACCTAAACTGACAGGCTGGGCAAGGAGAGCATTAATCAGAGAAGCAGCCAAGAGGCCCATGGTAACTCTGGAGGAGCTGCAGAGATCCACAGTGCAGGTGGAAGAATCTGTCCACAGGACAACTATTAGTCGTGCACTCCACAAATCTGGCCTTTATGGAAGAGTGTCAAGAAGAAAGCCACTGTTGAAAGAAAGCCATAAGAAATCCCATTTTCAGTTTGCAAGAAGCCATGTGGGGAACACAGCAAACATTTGGAAAAAGGTGCTCTGGTCAGATGAGACCAAAATGTAACTTTTTGGCCTAAAAGCAAAACGCTATGTGTGGTAGAAAATGAACACATGGAAGCTGCTCAGAGTTGATGGGAAGATGGAAATATGGCAGAAAATCATCTCTGCCATTATAATTTTTAATTTAATATTATAGCGTTGTCTATGACTGCACTAAAAAATGTGGTTATTGTCTGATTTTTGACAAAATGTAAGATAATTCCACATCCATTTCATGTACTGCGGTAATTTTTTTGACTTAAACTCCGAGATTGCACTGTATTTAGTTTCCCTTGGTCCCAGTGCAATAAAAGGCTTTGCCCAGGAAACATTTGGGTAATCCTGAATACTGTGTCTTGAACCATTTAGCAATAAATGTTAAGTGAGAGTCTCTGTAACTCCATTCACTATTTAAGATGGTTCTGTTTAGTTCTAGCTTAAATTTACAATATACAAACAAAAGGTCAAGTTGGTTGTCATGTTGGTTTGTACTTCTAATGCCTAAACAAGAAACAAAACACTCAACTAATACATGGCACAGGGAGGTACTGCACTGTCCATCACCCCTATTTATGGAGAGAAGAGTGATGATGAAGTCTGCCTTTAAAATCACCAGTTTTGTTCTGGGAACTGTCTGGCTTGGGCCCAAGAGGATGGATGCTAGAGCCCTGAACATCCCCAAACCCCCCTTCCCCCTAATCCCGTATCCGCAAGAAAAAACAAATGCAGGCGCCTCTGAGTTAGACTGTAAAGTGTGTATTAATAAAAACACAATGTAACTTACATCAAGGTACACAAGGAAGGGTACATCTGTGAGTAAACGCTCTGTGGGGCATCCATCGCACTGGTCAGTGGAAGGTGCTCTGTCTCAGCCTCTCTGTGGGCTCTCCCAGCCGGCAGGAAGATGGTATGGTGATGGAGAGCTGGAGAGGAGGCTTGGGACACTTCCTGGACTCCAGCACTGGAGGCGATGACATCACAGGCGTGATCTGACATGTTTCCGGGCTGGCGCACCCTGGAGGCCGCTTCTGTTATCCTGCTAAGGCTGACCCTGAATCAATAGACTATTCTTAGGCTGCACAGCAGCCCACTGGCCACTTGGACTTCAGTACTATAGGATCTGTTTTAGTACCAGCACCACATGTATATTTGTTTGTTCCCGTATTCACATGGTGAATTTTAAGGATGGGGGGTGCCAGACCCGCCCCTCCGTTTTGACCCCTCCCACTTATAAGCCCCACCCCTTATATAATCCACCCACTCTGTCCACTGTATTCCACTTGCAGAGTATACAGCCCCAGAATCACAGGACAGAGTATACAGCCCCAGAATCACAGGACAGGAGTATACAGCCAGCACCACAGGACAGAGTATACAGCCAGCACCACAGCACAGGAGTATACAGCCAGAACCACAGCACAGGAGTATACAGCCAGAACCACAGCACAGGAGTATACAGCCAGAACCACAGCACAGGAGTATACAGCCAGCACCACAGGACAGGAGTATACAGCCAGCACCACAGGACAGGCGTATACAGCCAGCACCACAGGACAGAGTATACAGCCAGCACCACAGGACAGGAGTATACAGCCAGCACCACAGCACAGGAGTAAACAGCCAGCACCACAGGACAGGAGTATACAGCCAGCACCACAGGACAGAGTATACAGCCACAAATGATACTATGTAATTATTGCAGATCCTTATCATAGCACTTCCGTGATCTCAGGTCACATTGTAGCTGTCACCTAGGGTCAGATAACAAAGCAGACACTCAGTACTGATGACAGCTCACAGCTACTTCCATCAAGTCCACAGCTGACCCCCCAAAACTTGTCTGAGGGGTCCCTCTGTTCTCCACCAGATCGCTGAACTCGCCACTTTCACTCATCTTCATCTGCTGGTCATCTGGATGGGGGTGAAGTGGAAACGCGAAGTGACTTCGCAACTCGGAGGGAAAGCACCGCCCATGTCCTAGGGCGGTGCCAATCAAAAACAAAGCACCCGTAGCCATACTACCGGGGAGGAAGTATTCCGGCGCAATGCATTGTGCAGCAGTTTCCCTGCTAAGGCTGACCCTGAATCAATAGACTATTCTTAGGCTGCACAGCAGCCCACTGGCCACTTGGACTTCAGTACTATAGGATCTGTTTTAGTACCAGCACCACATGTATATTTGTTTGTTCCCGTATTCACATGGTGAATTTTTAGGATGGGGGGTGCCAGACCCGCCCCTCCGTTTTGACCCCTCCCACTTATAAGCCCCACCCCTTATATAATCCACCCACTCTGTCCACTGTATTCCACTTGCAGAGTATACAGCCCCAGAATCACAGGACAGAGTATACAGCCCCAGAATCACAGGACAGGAGTATACAGCCAGCACCACAGCACAGGAGTATACAGCCAGAACCACAGCACAGGAGTATACAGCCAGCACCACAGCACAGGAGTATACAGCCAACACCACAGGATAGGAGTATACAGCCAGCACCACAGGACAGGAGTATACAGCCAGCACCACAGGACAGGCGTATACAGCCTGCACCACAGGACAGAGTATACAGCCAGCACCACAGGACAGGAGTATACAGCCAGCACCACAGCACAGGAGTATACAGCCAGCACCACAGGACAGGAGTATACAGCCAGCACCACAGGACAGGTGTATACAGCCAGCACCACAGGACAGGTGTATACAGCCAGCACCACAGGACAGGTGTATACAGCCAGCACCACAGGACAGGTGTATACAGCCAGCACCACAGGACAGGTGTATACAGCCAGCACCACAGGACAGGAGTAAACAGCCAGCACCACAGGACAGGAGTATACAGCCAGCACCACAGGACAGAGTATACAGCCACAAATGATACTATGTAATTATTGCAGATCCTTATCATAGCACTTCCGTGATCTCAGGTCACATTGTAGCTGTCACCTAGGGTCAGATAACAGAGCAGACACTCAGTACTGATGACAGCTCACAGCTACTTCCATCAAGTCCACAGCTGACCCCCCAAAACTTGTCTGAGGGGTCCCTCTGTTCTCCACCAGATCGCTGAACTCGCCACTTTCACTCATCTTCATCTGCTGGTCATCTGGATGGGGGTGAAGTGGAAACGCGAAGTGACTTCGCAACTCGGAGGGAAAGCACCGCCCATGTCCTAGGGCGGTGCCAATCAAAAACAAAGCACCCGTAGCAATACTACCGGGGAGGAAGTATTCCGGCGCAATGCATTGTGCCACAAGGCAAGTCAAAACCCAGAAAATAAAGCATCTCGTCTGCAATCACGTTATTGCATAGACGTCGTGCTTCCCATAGGGCACTGTGTCCGGTGCCCTTTTATTCGTGACTGCCTGGGGGGGCAGCCACTGATCCCGGGATAGAAAACCCTTAACTTCACACATGCAGTATCTCTTCAGCTAGTCCCTGAAATGGTTAGAAGCAAACTTTGGCCATCGTAAATCAACATTTTTTGGTGACTCCAAGCTTCATCCCTTCATTCCAGATTTTATAACCGATCATTGTCCATACACAGAATATTAGATTTAAGGTTATTAGATCATTAACTAAGCATTGTCTCTGACTGGAAGACCATTTCACAAACTAGCTTGGTGCTTTTGACTAGGTTTATTTCTGTAGAATTACACAACCCGATTCTGTGGGACTAAAGTCTAGTGGAGTAATCTAAATGAACTAGTGTTTTTCTTTCCTAATGCAGTAGGCGCCATTTAGGGACTGTAAAATTGAATTGCTGTGTGCTATTTATGTATTTGAGAAGGAAGTTTGAGAGGGCAAAACTGCATATTGTGAACTATCAACAAGTCATAAAAACATTGAAAATGGAGTCAGCCTAGAGCAATAGAACATTTGACTTTGTTTTGTGAATTGATCCACAGGTAAGACAACTGCACTGGGTAACAGGAATAATTTGACATGAGCACAGTATATTGAGTTACCATAACAAGAAAAAGGAAAAACATGTAACTAAAATAGTATTTATGAAGAAAGAGCGTCTAGATCAGAAAAGTTGAAATACCAAGTAAAAGTACCATCATCCCAAATGTCTAGTACAGAAACAAAGGGCAGGAGGTAGGGAGCGGCTGGCGACTCTATCTCGCTCGCTACATGATCCTCTGTTATATGGTCCTCATCCATTCCAGCCCATGCGTCTACAATATATTAGTACTTCAGGGGTGAGTGCCAGCTCCTTACCTTTGTGTGCAATTCCTCTTAACCTGGTTTTTTCCCTTTACACCTTTGAGTTGTGGCTTCTCCCTCCACTGACCTCACTGTCCCCCTTTTCCTTTCCCCTTCCCCCCGTCCTTTCTGTCCCCTTTTCCCCCTTCCCTCCCCCTCCCCCTTCCCCCCCCCTCTCTCCTCCCCCTCCTCCTCCTTTCCCCCTCCCCCCTCTCTCCCCCCCCTCTCTCCCCCCCTCCTCCTCCTTTCCCCTCCCCCCCCTCCCCCTCCCTCCCCTTCTCCTCTCTCCTCCCCCCCCCCCTCCTTCCCCTCTCCCCCCCCTTTTTCCCCCTCCCCCCTTTCCCCCCCCCCTTCCCCCCCCCCTTTTTTCCCCCTCCCCCCTCCCCCCACTATGGGTTGTAATCCAATTGGCTGTATTTACTGCTTCCGTTTTTAATTACAACTGTATGTGACACTGTTATAATCTTTTAATCATGTTTTCTATTAAAATGAAATTTTTTTATATTATTATCTCCTTCTTTATCTGTCTGTACTGAATACTTGACTATACCTAGTACCGCAATAGTCCCCCCCCCCCCCCCCCCCCCCCGGGGCGTATTCTCCCTTGCATGGGGTATTGAGATACTGGCCGACAGAAGCAGCTAACTGCGGCCGCTCCCTACCTCCTGCCCTTTGTTTCTGTACTAAAATAGTATTTACTTATTCTAAAGGATGTTAAAAGCAGGAAACCTCAATGTATGTGTAATGATATTTAATACTATGTCAGAGGTATAACATTATGTGATGGGACCAACTTGTAAATTAAAGGCAGTACAGCTACTGAATACCATGTCATTTCCAAAACCATAACATAGCAGAATACTAATTCTGAGCTTTCCTATGGTGCTGAGACCCAAAGTATTCTCAATGTCAGCCTTAGCTATACTTATATCCTTGGCATACATAAATATTCATTACTACGATTTTTCTAAGTATGTCTGCTTACCATAACTAATACTAAATAACTAATAACTAATAATTATTTAGTGAAAAAAATATTTTTGTAATCATTCATCAAGGGAAAAAGAATCCATAGTTATTCAGATATGATAGGGTTATATTGCCACCTTCCAGAAGAACTAAACACTGGCAAACCAAAAAGCCTTTGACCAGCGAGGTATAACCCTTCCCACTCAGAAACCGTTTTTTTCCTAGTGTCTTAAGAGAATGGACATCTTTTCTCTACCAAGAACATAGTTACTTAGTAGGTGAGGTTGAAAAAAGACACAAGTCCATCAAGTCCAACCTATGTGAAACAATTCCCCATTTTGTTTTTACTAGCCGCCTTTCTTTCTTTAGAACATCTTGTCTTCTATCAAGACTATGTGTGCACTGCTGAGCTAAGCTCACTATGAAGCTGTCCAGACTGGCTAATTTTCAGCGCCACTTTGGAGGCCATACCTGGACCTTACTGGACCAAAAATTGCAGGGTTACCCTGGAATGTAACCCTCTGGCACTGGCCTCTGTCAATGACACCATCCAGTCTTTTGGGTAATGAGATAATTAGCCACAGTGTGTTTTCCAGGTACAGAGCCATTGCACTGACTTTGATGTGCCCAGTCTCTATTCACTCATATTAGCAACGTGGAGCTGAACATCGAGGGATACTACACTTTGGTATTTTTACTGTTGCCATTTTGTCCCCGTTTCGTTGCTCTCTGTTGAAAAGGTTAAAATTCTATTGTTGCATCATCAGATAGAGAGTAGCCTGCAAGTATTTCCTGCTCTGTGTCCACCCTTCTTCTTCAACATCAGGTAGCTTCTTCTTGTTGTGTGTCCTCTCTGCAAGAGACATACAGTTAACATCCCAGCTGGTCCTTGCTGTCTCCTAGAGTAAGTGACTTCCCTGCCTTTCCCTTTAGACTCATACCTGCAGCTGTACTTGCTTCAATGCCTTCTACTACACAGGTTCTCTGTAAATTGGAACTCACAAGTCCTTAATGGATGACATTTATACAAGGGGCTCGCCCTGAGACTTTGAGTGAGATGAATATGGTTAGTCAAGAAACATGTTATGGAAGTAAAACAATGTAGATTTATTACAGTTGTTGCACATCTGAAACACAACAGCAATAACTACGGGCCGATAAAATATGCATATAATGTGAACATGAGACAGTCCACATACATGCAAAAAATGATAAATGATTCACTAAAACCTGCCCTTACCTCAAGTGAAATCAAATAGCAGCGCTAATTATAAAAAAATATGTACATGTGTAAATTTACCACAATAAACTAAAAAGTGACAACCTATTAAGTATCACTCAAAAATAATCAAAAAAATATATTCTAGTGTGAAAAAACTCATACAGTGTATGTTAAGTTGGTAACATAAAAGTCCAATAAGTAGTGACGTAGTGATATGAGAGATGATTCATAAATAATACAGATCTTCAGTGAACAAAAATCTTCCACCACACCGCTGTGAACTGTGATCTCCACTCCCCTTCAGCGAGCAAACTCACCAGCTACTTTTGCCTTACACTCTCGTGTTCGGCTCACAGGCTATTCCCACACAGTAAGGGGTACAGTGATAATTTCCACTCAATTCCTGTTGGATGTCCAGAGCATATACAAGCGTACTCTCCACATGAAACAAAGAAAAGCGAACCAATAGTGCAGTAACGCAATAAACTTTAATAAAAGCAACACTCTCCTCCACCATTAAACTCACATTTCGTAAACTTGAATCAAGCAGAATAGCACAGCAAACATGGTCATCACCAAAAAACACTCTCCAAATAGTAAACGGACGTATGGTGGTCACGGCGGACCCAGGCAGCTAGGTGTTCGGAAACACTCTCACCCGTTCCCCGAGTCTCCTGGAGCCGCTTCCCCGCTTTCCCGTATGGCGCCTCCTGTCACAGCGTCCTACGTCTAGCGCGTCAGATTGCCTCGTAGCCACGCCCCGACATGTTTCGTCACAAGGGACTTATTCATGGGATTGGCTGCGCTATCTGGCAATCTTTCTTATATACCCTCCTCTCTCGTATGACGCGCGGTAATGATGACACCGCGCCTGCGCACTCCCTGTGTCTCCGCTCGCACCATACGTGTACATTGCTTTGTGTGCACAGGTCAACATACATTTAAAAACTTCTGTTACTGCAAATGTTGAGTATGAACCTATATATCTGCAAGAGAACTGTTCGGTAATCCCGCAAGCCCATCTCATAGGCAGTGCAGATAACCAATCATCTTTACGTGTGTTCTATATTGCAGGTATGGGGTGTCATCTCTTAAAACATTTAAAAAAAAAAAAAAAATCTTTTAAAAAATTTTTTTTTATTACTATAAAAAACTATAATTAACATTAAAACTGAATGGTTAAAAAAGTAAGTAAAATAAAAATGAAAAATTAACCCATTACGGTCCATCCCAGGTACTCCTGGGTGTCCTACAAGAACCCTACCGACACACATTTTTTATCTCTGATCCACCTTCTAAGGTTACTAAAGTGCAATATGTTATCATCCAGTCTATCCTTCCTCCCTGTCACTCCCACTAGTAGGTAAATCTCATAATTGCGTTGGTGTTATAGATTCTCAACCTCTATATATCTAGGATCAGGGTGACATGTATAGAAGGACCTCAACCGCTTACTCATCACTCACTAATTATTATTAATAATCATTAATGAAACAGTTGAGGTCCAATTCTATATTTAAACCCCCCGGGAAAAGACATCTAAAAAGGTATATCCACCGGGTTTCTCGTTGAGACAGATCCCTTATTCTGTTTGAGCCCCTCCACGATGGATATACAATGTCTATCCCGCAAAACTGTAGTAGACTGGGGTCCTGGTTATGGTATTCCTTAAAATGGAGGGACAGGCTGTGATACTTGAAACCATTTTTTATATTGGTTAAATGCTCAGAAATACGAACCCTTAGTCGTCTTTTCGTGCGTCCTATATAGAACAGGCCGCATGGGCACCACATCAAGTACACAACAAATGATGAATTACATGTGATGAACTCTTTAATTTCAAAAGTTTCATTTGCTCGATTAGTGATACTCTTCGTGCTCCTACTCCTGTTACTCACTGTTCTACAGCATATGCACTTATTGCATGGAAAAAAGCCTTTAAGATTAATTTTAATTGATGGTTGAACTGGAGGGTCAAGAATTTTTTTTACCACTTTGTCTCCAAAGTTGGGGGCCCTCCTATAGATAAACTTAGGGGTTTCTGGTAACATCTCTCCTAGATGTCGATCCCTACGGAGTATGTACCAATATTTTTTAAAAATGGTCTCTATCTCTCTATATTGACTGTGATAGTTCGATATGAAGCTCCATTGGTGTTTTTCCTCAGATCTAATCCTTTCTTTCTTTTTCAAACAGTCCTCCCTTGGTATATTAGCTACCTGTTCTATGACGTCATCCATGGATTTTTCTGAGTATCCTTTCTGGAGGAATCTCTCTTTTAAAACCTTTGCCTGCGTATAATACTTCCCTTGTTCAGTACAATTTCGGCGGACCCTCAAGAATTGTCCCTTCGGGATATTCTTTATCCATACAGGGTGATGACCACTCCTGATGGATAAAAAACTGTTCCGGTCCGTCGGTTTAAAGTATACACTAGTCACCAGAGACTGTTCCTTCCTTTCAATGGACACATCCAAAAAATTGACGCATGTTTCACTGATCTGGGCCTCCAATTTAATGTTGTTATTATTAGTGTTGAGGTATTTTAAAAATTCATCGACGGAGTCTCTAGATCCCTCCCAGATGAACAGGAGGTCATCTATGAACCTTCGATAGAATTTCAACTGGGGAAAAGACTTACTGAAAATGAATCTGTCCTCCCACTCAGCCATGAACAGGTTGGCGAGGCTGGGGGCAAACTTAGCCCCCATAGCCACGCCAACCCGTTGGGAGAAGAAGTGCCCATTCCACCAAAAATAATTGTGTGACATACAGAAGTTTAGGGCCTGGCCCACAAACCTCTTCTGCATGTCAGGAATGTCCTCTCTTCTGCTCAGGGCCCAATTCAATGACAGGGAGGCGTCCTCATGTTGAATGATCGTATATAATGAGGACACGTCTGCTGTCACTAGAAAGATGTCAGCGGCAGGGTTCAAACAGATCTCCCCCAATCTTTGGAGTAGGTCGGTGGTATCTCGTAGATACGCCTTAGTAATTTTTACACTTGGCTGGAGAAACCTATCTAGGTACTCTCCCAACCTCGCCGTGACAGATCCTATCCCGTTTACAATCGGGCGCGCTGGAGGTAGTTTGGCATCCTTGTGAATTTTGGGAAGTGTATATATAACTGGGATCCTACACGCGCTAGGGACAAGGTACCTTCTTTCTCTAAGATTCAGGGCGTTAATGGCATATCCCCATTCAACCAGTGAATTTAATTGTTCCCTATATTTCTCAGTAGGGTCAGTGGTTAATCTTTCATATGTGGAGCGGTCATTAAGCATGTTTGAAAGTTGTCCGTGATAAAAAGATTTATCCAGAATGACAACCCCCCCCCTTGTCAGCCGGACGTATAATAATATTGTTCCGTTTCTCTAGTGCCCTGATTCCTTCATTAATATATTTTGGATTCACTTCCTCTTTTACTTTAATGGTGTCTAGATCTTTCAAAACTAGATTTTTGAATACCTCAACATAATGATTATTGGAGTTTTGGGGATTAAATAGCGACTTGTTCCTCAGGCCGCTATCAACTTTAATAGAAGAAGACATGGCATTATAGGCAGAAACTACTGGGTGACTGATAAAATATTTTTTGATGTTGAGGGATCTAATAAACTTATGAGTGTCAATGTACACTCCAAATTTATTTAGCACTCTCCTCGGAGCACATTTAAGGCCCAAATTTAAAATATTCATCTCTTTGGCGTTTAATGTTACTTCACTTAAATTGTAAACACCCGTATTTACATGTCCCTCAATCTCTTTTTTGGGTTGTTGCCGTCGTCCTGCCCGGCAGCCCCTTCGCCTCCTGGGAATGGTCCCATTGCCCTGTTGGTATATGGCTGTGGTCCCTTCATTCCTTCCCTGTTGTGTGTTGGGTGGTTCTTTCCTCTCGGTGTCCCCCCTCCTCTCCCCCTCCTCCCTCGCTGGCCTAAAAAAGGTGGGGGGCCTTGTTCTTGATGTTGAGGTCCATGATAATCCCCCTCCAGAGGTAGCTATCTATTGTGAATTGGTATGGGACTTCTCCCCTCTCCATAATTAGATGACTGATATTGATAATGACTGCCATAATTTTGTTGTCTATATTGATCCCCTCCATAATTGGATCTCTCCATTTGGGGGCCCTTCCAATCATCCTGATTGTAATAAACATGTTGTCCCCCTCTCATTGATGGGGGGGTTTCGGTGAGCCATAATAATCGTTCAGTTGGTTCCCTCTATGTTGTGTAGGGGGATAATTGTTATAAGTGTGCCCAGGTGTACTCTGTTCATACCTCACCCCACCCTTCTTATTGTCAGCTTTCTTACTTTGGTCTACTTTAGGGGCATTGGTTACTTTCCCGTTTCCTTTAACCGGTGCGGGGGCCTCATTAGTACCTGGGGTGGGGATCTGCCATGCATAAATTTTATTATTCTTAAAATCCGCCGCATCCCTATTATATTTTTTAACTTTTTTCCTTTGTGTGTCTCGATCAACTTTTTCAAGTTTCTTTTTCATATTAATATTAAATTCCTTCATCTGGTTTGACTCATTCACTAGTTCTAATTTGCTGCGAATGTGGTTGATTTGTTCATTGAGCTTCCCCAATTTCACTTGTTTCCTAGTGAGTACCAGATCTTGTAACTCCCTCCCCACTCTGTTAAAAAATTCCAACCATTCATTCATAAAACACTGGTCCTCAAGACCATCTTGGGGGGGCACATCCCACCTCAAACTCCTAAAAATTAATTTTTCCTTTTGGTAATGTGAGAATGTGAAGACGTCCCACCAAGTCTTAATCTGTTTCTCCAACAGACTTTCTAGACTTTTAAGCATGCCGGACACATCCTCATCATTTTCAGCTATCTCTTGATTGGCTGAAAAAATATTATCTGTATGTCACACAATTATTTTTGGTGGAATGGGCACTTCTTTTTCCAACGGGTTGGCGTGGCTATGGGGGCTAAGTTTGCAATGGGACCATTCCCAGGAGGCGAAGGGGCTGCCGGGCAGGACGACGGCAACAACCCAAAAAAGAGATTGAGGGACATGTAAATACGGGTGTTTACAATTTAAGTGAAGTGACATTAAACGCCAAAGAGATGAATATTTTAAATTTGGGCCTTAAATGTGCCCCGAGGAGAGTGCTAAATAAATTTGGAGTGTACATTGACACTCATAAGTTTATTAGATCCCTCAACATCAAAAAATATTTTCTCAGTCACCCAGTAGTTTCTGCCTATAATGCCATGTCTTCTTCTATTAAAGTTGATAGCGGCCTGAGGAACAAGTCGCTATTTAATCCCCAAAACTCCAATAATCATTATGTTGAGGTATTCAAAAATCTAGTTTTGAAAGATCTAGACACCATTAAAGTAAAAGAGGAAGTGAATCCAAAATATATTAATGAAGGAATCAGGGCACTAGAGAAACGGAACAATATTATTATACGTCCAGCTGACAAGGGAGGGGGGGTTGTCATTCTGGATAAATCTTTTTATCACGGACAACTTTCAAACATGCTTAATGACCGCTCCACATATGAAAGATTAACCACTGACCCTACTGAGAAATATAGGAAACAATTAAATTCACTGGTTGAATGGGGATATGCCATTAACGCCCTGAATCTTAGAGAAAGAAGGTACCTTGTCCCTAGCGCGTGTAGGATCCCAGTTATATATACACTTCCCAAAATTCACAAGGATGCCAAACTACCTCCAGCGCGCCCGAATGTAAACGGGATAGGATCTGTCATGGCGAGGTTGGGAGAGTACCTAGATAGGTTTCTCCAGCCAAGTGTAAAAATCACTAAGGCGTATCTACGAGATACCACCGACCTACTCCAAAGATTGGGGGAGATCTGTTTGAACCCTGCCGCTGACATCTTTCTAGTGACAGCAGACGTGTCCTCATTATATACGATCATTCAACATGAGGACGCCTCCCTGTCATTGAATTGGGCCCTGAGCAGAAGAGAGGACATTCCTGACATGCAGAAGAGGTTTGTGGGCCAGGCCCTAAACTTCTGTATGTCACACAATTATTTTTGGTGGAATGGGCACTTCTTCTCCCAACGGGTTGGCGTGGCTATGGGGGCTAAGTTTGCCCCCAGCCTCGCCAACCTGTTCATGGCTGAGTGGGAGGACAGATTCATTTTCAGTAAGTCTTTTCCCCAGTTGAAATTCTATCGAAGGTTCATAGATGACCTCCTGTTCATCTGGGAGGGATCTAGAGACTCCGTCGATGAATTTTTAAAATACCTCAACACTAATAATAACAACATTAAATTGGAGGCCCAGATCAGTGAAACATGCGTCAATTTTTTGGATGTGTCCATTGAAAGGAAGGAACAGTCTCTGGTGACTAGTGTATACTTTAAACCGACGGACCGGAACAGTTTTTTATCCATCAGGAGTGGTCATCACCCTGTATGGATAAAGAATATCCCGAAGGGACAATTCTTGAGGGTCCGCCGAAATTGTACTGAACAAGGGAAGTATTATACGCAGGCAAAGGTTTTAAAAGAGAGATTCCTCCAGAAAGGATACTCAGAAAAATCCATGGATGACGTCATAGAACAGGTAGCTAATATACCAAGGGAGGACTGTTTGAAAAAGAAAGAAAGGATTAGATCTGAGGAAAAACACCAATGGAGCTTCATATCGAACTATCACAGTCAATATAGAGAGATAGAGACCATTTTTAAAAAATATTGGTACATACTCCGTAGGGATCGACATCTAGGAGAGATGTTACCAGAAACCCCTAAGTTTATCTATAGGAGGGCCCCCAACTTTGGAGACAAAGTGGTAAAAAAAATTCTTGACCCTCCAGTTCAACCATCAATTAAAATTAATCTTAAAGGCTTTTTTCCATGCAATAAGTGCATATGCTGTAGAACAGTGAGTAACAGGAGTAGGAGCACGAAGAGTATCACTAATCGAGCAAATGAAACTTTTGAAATTAAAGAGTTCATCACATGTAATTCATCATTTGTTGTGTACTTGATGTGGTGCCCATGCGGCCTGTTCTATATAGGACGCACGAAAAGACGACTAAGGGTTCGTATTTCTGAGCATTTAACCAATATAAAAAATGGTTTCAAGTATCACAGCGTGTCCCTCCATTTTAAGGAATACCATAACCAGGACCCCAGTCTACTACAGTTTTGCGGGATAGACATTGTATATCCATCGTGGAGGGGCTCAAACAGAATAAGGGATCTGTCTCAACGAGAAACCCGGTGGATATACCTTTTTAGATGTCTTTTCCCGGGGGGTTTAAATATAGAATTGGACCTCAACTGTTTCATTAATGATTGCTAATAATAATTAGTGAGTGATGAGTAAGCGGTTGAGGTCCTTCTATACATGTCACCCTGATCCTAGATATATAGAGGTTGAGAATCTATAACACCAACGCAATTATGAGATTTACCTACTAGTGGGAGTGACAGGGAGGAAGGATAGACTGGATGATAACATATTGCACTTTAGTAACCTTAGAAGGTGGATCAGAGATAAAAAATGTGTGTCGGTAGGGTTCTTGTAGGACACCCAGGAGTACCTGGGATGGACCGTAATGGGTTAATTTTTCATTTTTATTTTACTTTTTCAACCATTCAGTTTTAATGTTAATTATAGTTTTTTATAGTAATAAAAAAAAATTTTTTAAAAAGATTTTTTTTTTTTTTTTTTAAATGTTTTATGAGATGACACCCCATACCTGCAATATAGAACACACGTAAAGATGATTGGTTATCTGCACTGCCTATGAGATGGGCTTGCGGGATTACCGAACAGTTCTCTTGCAGATATATAGGTTCATACTCAACATTTGCAGTAACAGAAGTTTTTAAATGTATGTTGACCTGTGCACACAAAGCAATGTACACGTATGGTGCGAGCGGAGACACAGGGAGTGCGCAGGCGCGGTGTCATCATTACCGCGCGTCATACGAGAGAGGAGGGTATATAAGAAAGATTGCCAGATAGCGCAGCCAATCCCATGAATAAGTCCCTTGTGACGAAACATGTCGGGGCGTGGCTACGAGGCAATCTGACGCGCTAGACGTAGGACGCTGTGACAGGAGGCGCCATACGGGAAAGCGGGGAAGCGGCTCCAGGAGACTCGGGGAACGGGTGAGAGTGTTTCCGAACACCTAGCTGCCTGGGTCCGCCGTGACCACCATACGTCCGTTTACTATTTGGAGAGTGTTTTTTGGTGATGACCATGTTTGCTGTGCTATTCTGCTTGATTCAAGTTTACGAAATGTGAGTTTAATGGTGGAGGAGAGTGTTGCTTTTATTAAAGTTTATTGCGTTACTGCACTATTGGTTCGCTTTTCTTTGTTTCATGTGGAGAGTACGCTTGTATATGCTCTGGACATCCAACAGGAATTGAGTGGAAATTATCACTGTACCCCTTACTGTGTGGGAATAGCCTGTGAGCCGAACACGAGAGTGTAAGGCAAAAGTAGCTGGTGAGTTTGCTCGCTGAAGGGGAGTGGAGATCACAGTTCACAGCGGTGTGGTGGAAGATTTTTGTTCATTGAAGATCTGTATTATTTATGAATCATCTCTCATATCACTACGTCACTACTTATTGGACTTTTATGTTACCAACTTAACATACACTGTATGAGTTTTTTCACACTAGAATATATTTTTTTGATTATTTTTGAGTGATACTTAATAGGTTGTCACTTTTTAGTTTATTGTGGTAAATTTACACATGTACATATTTTTTTATAATTAGCGCTGCTATTTGATTTCACTTGAGGTAAGGGCAGGTTTTAGTGAATCATTTATCATTTTTTGCACTGTTTGAATTTAAGCAGCAGCTATCAGTGAGGGCTAGGTCTGTGAGCGCAGCGTTTGGCACATAGGAGGGGGCGGTGATCCTGTGGACCATATTAAGTGACAGAGTCCACATACATGGTAAAACAATTTATACCAATATACAAACATCAAAGAAATTTACAAGCATAAGGAGTAGTAGACATTTTGCGAGACCCGCTCGCTCTTCAGGGGTAAATGCTTTGCTAAATCTGTAATATATGTAGTAAATCAAATGAAGGAGTGTATGTTGCATCAAAGAGGCAGGAAGGTGAGTAATCATTGGGGTCAGGCTAGGGACCCCATACTCACCAATGAGCTGGACCAGGCAATCAGCATGGGAGCTGAGGAAGCGGAGCAAAAATGTAACCCCAACAGGGGAACAACCGGAGCACCGACATGGCCTTGGTAGATACAAATATAAGTGTCCCTAGAAGTCTCCCCTTGTCCATGATCATGAACTGTAAAGATGGTAAAAAAAGTATATGTATATATCAGAAAGGCCCTGCTAATAAGGTAAACTTCCTGCTGTGTTGGGTATGCATATTGCACAAATAATAAGAGTGTAAGTAGATGCAGGTGATTTTCCTGCGTTGTTTCATATACATATAAATGTATTGGGACCAGCATAAAGTAAATGCTGGTATATGTTGGGAGACTAAAAGTGCAACAACTGTAATAAATCTACATTATTCTACTTCCATGACATGTTTCTTGACTAACCATATTCACCTCACTCAAATTCCCTGGGCGAACCCCTTGTATATATGTATTGAATTAGGGATGGAGGTGATGTTGGGGTGACACCAGACCTTGGATCATTTATGTTTCTAATGGATGACATTATTCCTGGGGAGCCTCAGAATTAGCTCCAAAACTTAGAGACCATATTGGCTCCTATTGAAGCAGAGTGAGTTCCATTTAAAATGGAACAGCCAGTAACTCCAACTAGTATGTGGTCTGGGTTCTCTTAAGGGCCCAGAGCCTGTCTAAATCTTACCATTTCACTCCTTACTTTAAATCCTTCTTCACTGTGACTGGGAAGATCCTGACATTTTTTTTTCTTCTCAAATGTTTTGCTAATCGGTAGTCATTTGATAGGGATTTTGTGAAGAAGTGGTCTTTACCCTCTGTGGATCTGGAGATTTCTCATCTAAATCGAAAACTGATTTACTTGTTTGAGGATGCACCAGTCTTAAGGATACCACAGACAGGCTTGCAGGTCCTGCAACCTGCTATAGTGGTCATGTCGGCCTGTCAGACCTTAGTAGAATGGATTTAGCTTATGTCTAAAGACCCAGCTACAGTTGTCACTGATCAGCGCATGGAACTTTGCCCTCGGCTCTACATTACTATGTGGGTGGTTTGGCTGATGTTATTTTTCACATCTCCCAAATGAGTCTCCTGTCAGTTAACATACAGAGAGCTCTCTGGCTGAAGTGTTGGTCTGTGGAACAGCAATGCAAAGAAAGCTTTCTGTGCATACCTTTTACAGTGAACATTTTTTTCAGGCTTTGCTGGATAATTTTATTAAGAATGTTGATTATTACTATTGATAAGTCTATACAGTATCTCACAAAAGTGAGTACACCCTTCACATTTTTGTAAATATTTTATTATACCTTTTCATGTGACAACACTGAAGAAATTACACTTTGCTACAATGTAAAGTAGCGAGTGTGCAGCTTGTATAACAGTGTAAATTTGCTGTCCCCTCAAAATAACTCAACTCATAGCCATTAATGGCTAAACCGCTGGCAACAAAAGTGAGTACACCTCTAACTGAAAATGTCCAAATTGGACCCAAAGTTTCAATATTTTGTGTGGTCACCATTATTTTCCAGCACTTCCTTAACCCTCTTGGGCATGGAGTTCACCATCGCTTCACCGGTTGCCACTGGAGTCCTCTTCCACTCCTCCATGACGGTATCACGGAGCTGGTGGATGTTAGAGACCACCTTCTATTTGATGATGCCCCACAGATGCTCAATAGGGGTTAGGCATGGAGACATGCTTGGCCAGTCCATCACCTTTACCCTCAACTTCTTTAGCAAGGCAGTAGTTGTCTTGGAGGTGTGTTTGGGGTTGTTATCATGTTAGAATACTGCCCTGCGGCCCAATCTCTCTCTAAAGGGAGAGGATCGTGCTCTGCTTCAGTATGTCACAGTACATGTTGGCATTCATTGTTCCCTCAATGAACTGAAGCTTCCCAGTGCTGGCAGCACTCATGCAGCCCCAGACCATAACACTCCCACCACTATGCTTGACTGTAGGTAAGACACACTTGTACTCCTCACTTGGTTGCCGCCACACATGCTTGACACCATCTGAACCAAATAAATTTATCTTGGTCTCATCAGACCACGGGACATGGTTACAGTAATCCATGACCTTGGTCTGCTTGTCTTCAGCAAACTGTTTGCGGGCTTTCTTTCTCATCTTTAAAAGAGGCTTCCTTCTGGGACGACAGCCATGCAGACCAATATGATGCAGTGTGCGGTGTATGGTCTGAGCACTAACAGGCTGACCCCCCACCCCTTCAATCTCTGCAGCAATGCAGATTGTATTTGCCACAGTAGAAGAACCCTAGGCCTCAGACTGGTGGTTATTTTCCTGCTTTAAGCCTAGGTTCACATTGATGCGATTTAACAGGTCAAATCGCATGCCAAATCGGAGGCTATTGCCGGCAATGGCACCGTCCGAATCAGTGCGACGCTGACACTGCAGCGCCGCACCGACTCCCAAAAGTAGTTTCTGTACTACTTTTAGTGACTTTGTGTGCGATTTCAATAGACATCTGTGCAGGAACATGCACAGATGTCTCTGAAATCGCCCCCAAAGTCAGATTGACATGTGGGAACGAAATTGTGCGATTTCAGCTGAGCTCGCACGATTTCAATCCCACAGCGGTGTGACCCTAGGCTTAAAGTAAAAAATGATTCCTTTAATTTCAAAATCAAGAGGACATTCACCCAATCTTATACCCGAGGGCTCTAAATTCTTTCATTTGAACTCAAATAGTTCTACATGAAATCCATCAAGTCTGGTCATAGCCTCCCTCCATCATGGAGACTTTGTTGCCTCTGTGGACATCATAAACAAACTTGCATGTTCCTATTTTTACAGCACATCATCACTACCTTTGTTTTGCGGTGGGCACTCAGCACTATCAGTTTATAGCCCCACTACTTGCCTTAGCAACTGCACCCAGTGTGTTCACCAAAATTCTAGCCCCGGTGCTCTGCCTTACTGCGCTCACAGGTTATTCCCATTGTAGGAAACTCAGGTGATATTGTATTGTGGGAATAGTCAGTCCAGCGCTGGCTGTCAATGTAATACTGACAATCCAGACCTAAAAAAAAGGTTTTACAGGGTCCCGAACCTTCAGAAATCAGTGCTGGAACCGACAGATCACTTGGTATATCTGGGTCTCACTCTAGACACAGCTCAGTCAAATGTTTTTCTTCCTAAGAAAAGCTTCTGCTAATGTGCTAACGGCGTGAAACTTTACAGTCCAGGGATGCTGTATGTGGACCTACTGGTCTCCAGATTCAATAACAAACTGGATATGTTTATCTCCAGGTGCAGAGATCCATTGGAGACAGCAGCGGATACTCTGGTGCCCTGTGGGATTGGTACAGCCTGATTTATGCTTTTCCCTCTCTGAAACTCCTTTCGCATCTACCCTACAGGATTGTGATTGATGGCATTATGATGATACTCAATAATCCAGTTCTTCAAAGACCACTTTTTGATCCCCTTTGGGATATTCCCCTTTCCACTCTTTCTCTCACAAGGTTGAGTTCCTTATCACCATTACCTCTGCATGATGTGATGAGTCTGAAGCATTATGGGTGGAACCGTAAATGGGTGTGCATACTAGAAAAGTTGTCATTGGAGTTTGTTATAGACCTCCCAGTGTTAGTGAGGAGCTGGAGACTCAGCTCCTTGCACAGATGGAAAGGGCCGAAAAGGCTGGGACAGTGATAACAATGGTGGATTTTACCTATCCGGAAATGAATTGAAGTAATGGCACTGCTGGGACAGTTTTAAGGGCAAAAATTTATAAACCTATTACAGGACAAATTTATGGTCCAGTTTATTGAGGCTCCAACTAGGAATGACACTTTGCTGGTCCTGGTAATCTCAAACCATGCAGAGGTTATTACCAACATTCATATAAAAGATCATCTGGGTAGCAGTAACCATAATATGATTTAATGTAATGTTAGCTGTAAGCAGCAAACTCATACGGGTAAGTTAAAAACACTTAACTTTAAGAGAGCAAATTTTCCAAGGACGAGGGCTGCTCTCCAGGACTTAGACTGGGAGGGAATATTGGCATCAATGGACACAGAACAGAGATGGGAATTCTCCAAAAAGAAAAACTCACTGAAAAGTATATTCCCATGAGCAATAAGTTTAAAAGGCTAAAAATATAACCTATGTGGTTCATGGCCAAAGTTAAAATGGCTATAAATAAGAAAAGAGCTTTTAAAAAAAATATAAAAATGAAGGAACGCTATCATCATTTAAATGTTACAAAGAATATAACAGAATATGTAAAAAGGACATCAAGGACGCAAAAATTCAAAACGAACGACAGATTACAAAGGATAGTAGGACAAACCCCCAAAAATTCTTCAAATATATTAATAGTAAAAAGGTCAGGTCTGAGCATGAAGGCCCTTTACAAAATAATCTAGAGTGGGTGACTGGGGACAAAGAGAAGGTAAATTTATGAAATACTTTCTTCTGCTCTGTGTATACAAAGGAGCATGGGGAAGCACATGTCTATAATGGAGGTGGTAGTGACACAGCCCCAAATGATCCACAATGGCTCAAAAGTGATATGGTCCAGGAATATTTAGACAGTATAAAGGTGGATAAAGCACCTGGACCAGATGGCATCCACCTGCGGATCCTAAAAGAATTGAGCTCTGTCATTTCAAGGCCATTGTTTCTAATATTTAGGGATTTGTTAATGACTGGCATGGTACCACTGGATTGGCTCAGGGCCAATGTGGTGCCCATATTTAAAAAGGGATCAAAGTTTTTGCCAAGTAACTATAAATATGTTAGTTTAACTTCTATATTTGGGAAGATACTTGAGAGTTTAATAAAAGACCGCATAGATCAGTTCTTGCTGGAAAAAAATATTTTAAGCAGCAGACAGCATGGATTCGTGAAAGACAGAAGTTGTCAAACAAACCTGATTTCTTTTTATGAGGAGGTAAGCAAAACCTTTGGACAGAGGGGTGGCTGTGGACATGGTATACTTGGATTTTGCAAAAGCATTTGACACAGTTCCCCACACATGGCCCATGTGTAAGGTAAAGTCTACAGGCTTGGAACGATCAATTTCGAAATAGATAGAAAACCGGCTAAAAGACAGAATTCAGAGAGTAGTGGTTAATGACTCTTTTCCTTTCAAAATCTTTTATTAGTTTTACAAAATAAAGAAGAACATAAGCAAAAAAAAAAGGGAAATAATACAAATCACATCAAACTGTTGCATGACTTATCCCTGAGGGGGACTTAAATCCTGACAATATAAAGTACAGTAGTTTATCAAATCACCATAACCAAAAACAGTACCTACTAAGCTGCTGCCATTCCTCAAGGAAAGTGTAGACCACCAAGTTTCATTACCGTAGCTTAGAGTGGCCCAAAGGGATCTCGCCGGCACCCCTACAGGGATCAAACTGTGCACGGGAGAATCCCCGTTAGCCACCTCGCACTTATGTTTACCAAGGAGCCTCGGGGTCATAGATAACTTTATGAAAAAGCTGCAGCCTGGATATCTAACCTTCATGAATAAAAGAAAATAGAAATGAACAAAGAAAAAAAAGACATTTGAGCCCAACAATCTAAGAACCCCCTTGCGGGGAATGATTTACACCGTATTCGGGAGGGCAATTCCTAGTCTCCCTATAGTGGATAGCAGAAGAATAGTGAAAGAGACGAAGAGAAGAGGAGAAGATAGGGGAAAGAGAAGAGAGGGAGAGAGGAAAGCTAGCCTGTCATCAGGAGGGGCCCCGCCCCCTATTAAACTTGCTCGTAATTTTAAGGTTGGACGCCGGGTATGAGGGAGATTCCAATAAACTGTGCCCAGGGCTCCCAGATAGCTTTGAATTGCGCTTTTTTGTTGTCTAGAATGCTCGAGAGTTTCTCTTGGGACATTATCCAGGAAACTTTACGAATGGCTGCCTTAAAGGAAACCCTGAGCTGTTTCCAAGCTTTGGCAATGGTTAGTTTGGCCCTTAGGAGGATAAAGTATATTAGTTTACGAGACTGTTTAGGAGTCTTGGGTAAGTTGTCGTTGAGTAGAGCTATGGCAGGGGTTTTTGGAATTTGAATCTTCGTTATTTTACGAATCAGTGAGAATACCTTGCCCCAGAAGGGCCTCAGTCTGGGGCATTCCCACCATATATGAGCCATTGAACCCAGAAGCTGGCACCCTCGGAGGCACTGGGGATCCGCTGTTGGGTACATTTTAGATAATTTGGCAGGGGTAAGATACCATCTTGTTATGACCTTGATACTAGATTCAATTAGGGAAATATTCTTAATGCCCTTGAAGGATCTGTTAAAGGAGCTTCTCCATTTATCAACTTTCCAGTTGAGGAAAAGATCAGTCTCCCAAGCAAGCATGTAAGGAGTCTTTTGGGAATAAAGGGCTAGTGACTGATAGATGACAGAGATCCCTCCCCTCTGTTCCATGGAACGCCCACACCATAATTCATATGGCGTAAATGAGTTAGGCGGAGAATTTCCTCCTCCCCAGAGGTGGCGAAGAAAATGTCTTATTTGGTGGAATCTATAACGCTCTGAGTTTGGCATTTCCATAGAACGCCCACACCATAATTCATATGGCGTAAATGAATTAGGCGGAGAATTTCCTCCTCCCCAGAGGTGGTGAAGAAAATGTCTTATTTGGTGGAATCTATAACGCTCTGAGTTTGGCATTTCAAGATGATTGATACAGAACTCAAGGGAGATAGGGCCCTCATTGGTAAAGAAATGTCCGATCCGGTACAGTCCCTTGTCCAGCCACCATCTGAAGGCTTTGATGTCCAACCCTGGGGCAAAATCTGGGTTATTAAAGATGTGTGCTAGTGGGAGACCTCTAGAGATTAGAGTGTGGTTGTTTCTAAGATTATCCCATAATTTAAACGCTTGAGATAGGGAAGGGGAAAGTATTGGGGGTCTCTGTCTTGGGGGAACCCAGAGAAGAAAGTCCAGGGTATAGGAAGGGGCAGCCCATCTCTCTATCTGAATCCAATCTGGTTTTTCTGCCTTAGAATAGACCACTGAGAGTTGGGCTAACCTGGCAGCCATGGTAATACCAGAAGAGATGTGGAGCTCCTAAACCCCCCTGTGTTCTGGGAAGGAAAAGGATTCGTTGCTGAAGTCTATGACCTCTGCCCCCCCAAATAAAATTGGTTACTTTTCTTTGGAATTTGGTCAAGTGATCCTTATTAATGTTTATCGGAAGGGCCCTGAACAGGTAGAGGAGTCTAGGTAAAAGTGTCAACTTCACTGCGTGGATTCTCCCTAACCAGGAAACTTCCCCCTTAGACCTTTTGTCCAAGTCGTCCTCTAATTTGCGGTACGTTTGAGGGAAGTTCATAGAATACAATTGTTCCGTTTTTGCCACGAGTTTAATTCCTAAGTAATCGATATAGCGATAATTCCGCTTAGATTCGAAGGAGCTTTGAAGTGCGGATACAGTGTCCATTTTGAGGGAGATATTTAAAGCCGATGACTTAGAATAGTTAACCTTCAGGCCTGAGATGTTAGCGAACTCCTTCAGGAGTTTGCACAAGTTTGGGAGGGATGTGGTGGGGGACGTAATGAAGAGGAGCATATCGTCCGCAAATAGACCTCATTTGTGGACTTGATTCCCACAGGATACCCCTTGGATGTTGGGATTCGATCTAATTGCTTTCGCTAGTGTTTTTATCGCCATGGCGAAAATCAGAGGGGAGAGAGGACAGGCCTGTCTTGTCCCTCTTGCTATTTTGAGGGGTTTGGAGTATTGGCCTGGTAATCGTATTACCGCTTTCGGGTTGGAGTAAGAGATCTCAGAGTCCCTATGAAGCTAGCCCCACCTTTCCAGGAGGGAGAATAAGTAAGGCCATTCGATAGAATCGAAGGCCTTATGTAAATCCAGGGATAATAGCATTCCTTCTTGCTTGGGGCCCCCTTCCCAATTAGCTTGGAGAATGGAGACAATGTCCACCGCTCTCCTAATTTGGTCTGGACCTTGTCTCCCCGGGATAAATCCAACCTGGTCCTTGTGGACATACAGCTTAATAAAGGAGGCAAGCCGGTAAGCGAGAATTTTGTTAAGAATTTTGAGATCATAATTAATTAATGAAATGGGCCTCTAATTCTTTACTTCTTCATGATTCTTATTGGGTTTGGGAATGACAGATATAAAAGCCGTGTTCAAATGTGGATCTATGGGGGAACCTGATTTTTTTAGAGTTAAAAAATTTCGCCATGTGGGGGGCCAATATGTCTCCGAATGTCTTATAATAGGGAACTGATAAGCCATCCGGACCCAGGGCTGAGCCAGTCTTAAGATTTTTGATGACCTCTCTTATCTCCTCTGAGGAGAAGGGTTCATCCATTAAGTCTCTATGGTCCTTAGATATAGAGGGCAGTTGAAGGTTCGAGAAAAATGCGGTATTCGAAGAGTCTCTCGCTGTTTGTGTGGGTTTGTATAACTCAGAGTAAAATTCATGGAATGCAGTCATGATTTTAGTTGGATTGGCTGTTGGTGGTTGGCCTGCTATACGTAGTTTGGGGAAAGAGTGGGGACGAAATTTGGGGGAGACTTTAGCGGCTAACAACGTTCCAATTTTGTCCCTTTGACAATAAAATTTAGCTCCACTCCACCTAATATGTTTTTCAGCCTTAGCCGTTAATGCCAGATTGAGTTCCAGTCTAATCGCGTCTAATTTCTCAGTGTGCACCTTAGATGGATTTTTTTTATGATTGGCTTTCAAAGTAATAAAGGTTTGTTCCAGTTTATGAATGTCTATCAGTCTTTCCTTTTTAACCTGAGTCGCTAGCCTGATGAGCTCGCCCCGAACTGTAGCCTTATGGGCAGCCCAAAGGGTTTCTGGAGAGATGTTTTCTACATCGTTTAGTCGGAAATATTCCCTAATACCGTCTGCTATCATCTTAACGTTAACTGGGTCACCCAGGAGAGACTCGTTCAGTCTCCAGTAAGAGCCCCCGTTCCCCGTCAGGACGTTTCTCATTGTAAGGAGAACCAGAGATTGGTCCAACCAAGCTATGTCTATAATAGAAGCCTTGGTAGCCAGGCAGATAAGGTTGGTCTGAATGAGAATGTGGTCAATCCTTGCGTAGGACTGGTGGGGAGAGGAGAAATGTGTAAAGTCCCTACGTTTGGGGTTCAGTTCCCTCCAAATGTCCACCGAACCTTGTGAGTGTATCGTTTTGGCTATTCTGGTGCTAAGTTTTGTAGGGCGCATTAGCCTGTCTTTAAGGGGTTTGGTTTTGTCTAGACCCTGGTCAAACGCCACATTGGAGTCTCACCCCCATATGACCTTGCCCTCCAGAAGGGGGTTGAAAGTTGCAAAGAGGTTCTGGAAGAAAGTTTCTTGTCCCTTGTTAGGGGCATAGTATGAGATTATGGAGTACAGTACTCCCTCCAGAGTGCCCTTTACAAAAATAAACCTGCCCTCTGGGTCTTTAAAATCCGAGATGTGGGTAAATTTGCTGCTCTTGGAGAATAGTATTGCTACCCCTTTGGTTTTGTTAGGAGCATTGGCAAGGAAAAAGGATGGATAATAGGGGTGTAGGAACTTGGGAATGTACTGAATCGGAAAATGCGTCTCCTGCAGGAGCACTATGTCAAGTTTGAGGGATTTATAGTGGTCAAAAGCTAGTGTTCTTTCCTAGGAGAATTTAGCCCTTGAGCGTTATGAGAAGCCACCTTGAAATCTACTCCCTTCGCTATTGAACCAGGCATTGGAACAGAGGGAGAGATGATCACTGGCCCAGCAGCCACTTACCTTGTGGTGAGATGTATTCGCAACGAGGGTGGTGGAGGAAAGGAAACGTCCTATTCCAGTTAGGGAGAGGACCTGGGGCGACTCCCGATGACCGGCTAGAAGAGAAAGAGAAGGTGAGAGGGGAGAGATGAAAGGCAGAGACACAGAAAAAAACAAAAACAAGAACAAGGATCTGCTAGCGAGATCCGTGGAAGGCGGCTGTATATAAGACCGCCAAATATCCACTATAAATCTTCGCTCGCCCTGTGGGGGCGAGCGGAGTCTCACTCGAAGAGAACACATTCGGTTCACCAGGAGTGAGAGGAGGTGCAAGGGTACCACCCCGGACCCTTGCAGCTACAAATGACTGACTCATAAACTGTGCACAACTGATTCTAAGGTAACAGAGTTAACAATTACAAAAACGTAACAAAACCTTAGACCCGTGAAAATAGAAAAAAAAAAAGGGGGGAACAAATAAACGTTCCGTAAAACAAAATGGCCTCTAGTGAACAAAATCCAGGAAAGTCGTTCTGGATAGTAGGGGAGTGCTGGGTGCTATATTGAACAAGATTTTCAGGAGTCGAGCTCCCCTTGCGGAATCATAAGTCACCGTCCTCTTGCTTCTGAAAAATATAGGGAACCTGAGGGCTGTCTGCTGTAGGCAATTCTCTTTTTTGGGCCTTAGAAAAATGCGGTGTAGAGGCCTTTGGATCAAAGTAGTGTCCTGGATCTAGGGACCCAACTGGGTCAGGAGAGGATGAGGTTGAGCACTGGCTCAGACAACGTAGGGAACTTTTTCCCAAACAGAGAAGTCCGTGGTAGGACTGGGAGAGGCGAAAGTCTCGATGGTCCGTTATGGTGGTCTTCCATCTTTGCTCTTCTTAGAGGGACCCTTGCTCCAGAGGGGGGAGACAGGGCTAGCTGGAGGTGGTCGTTTAGTCGATCCCGATGATGATGAGGAGTAATTCATGGGAGCTTCCTGGGAGATTAGTTTAAGGGACAGGAACAATCTCTCACCTTCTGGGAGGTTGGAAAAAGCGTAAGTCTTGCCTTGTAGTGAGAACTTCACGGAGAAGGGGAAGGACCAACGGTATTTAATGTCTCGTTCCATTAGGACCGATAGATGGGGCTTAAGGGCACATCGTCTTTGTATGGTGGACTGAGCCAGATCAGCAAACACCTGATTTTGGTGGCCCTGATGCAGTAGTTTAGGCTTCAAACGCGATTGTCGCATTACCTCCTCTTTGACCGCGTAAAAATGCGGTTTCACTATTATGTCCCTGGGCATACCGTCTTTCCTTGGGGGTCCCAGTGCTCTATCCAGTTCTAGCCTGTGAGGCGGAATGTTAGGGATAAGTTCTGCAATAAAGTCCTGCACCGTGAGGGGGATATCCGTGAAAGATTCCGGGAGGCCTCTAATTCTGAATTTATACCTCCTGGACCTGTTCTCAAGTTCATAGATTCTTGAGAGGGCTGTGTCCAGTTGTTCTTGAACGGTTTGGATGTGCGCAGCATTTTGGTTGGTTCTGGGGACCGTGTGATCTATTTTGTCTTCCATAGCTTCAATTCTGGAGCCCAGGCTAGATAGGTCCATTTTAATGGCATTAGTGATCTGGATTGCTGTATTGGCCAGTCCCTTTTCTAATAGGGCCGAGAATTTAGTAAAAAGATCTTCTTGGAGTGCGGAGATGTCATTGACAGAGTATCCGGGGGAAGTGTCTGCTGAAGATGGTAGTTGGGGGGGTATAGAGGAGGAAAGGGCACAATCCTCTGTCTGCCCTCTGGTCTTTAGCTCTTTCTGGGCCATGGAGGGAGCTTGGTGCTGGGGAGAGCCCTGATGGCTAGTCTGGTTCGTGCTGGAGCCTCCCTGTGCCGCTTGGGCATAAGTCAGGGTCGAGGGGGTCAGTATAGGTCTGTGCTCCGGCGCCTTAGGCTGTGTGGCTGCATGAGGCCTAGTAGATTAGATGCCGGCGGCCATCTTGGTACACCCCGCCACCGCGCAGAATTGCGGGCCTAAATCACAGCGAGCTTGGGGACCGGACATCTTGCCGTGATCCCCTGCTGTACCTGGTGTAGGGGCGGTGATCGGGACAGTCCTTCTCAAGCTGTGGCAGGCGTTGTGCCGATCGTTGGTCCGGGGTGGTGCGGAGCTCCAGGCTTAAACGGCCATGTTGGAGCTCTCGCACATGTGCCTCTCTGGTTAATGACTCTTATGCCCTGTACACACGATCAGACATTGATCGGACATTCCGACAACAAAATCCATGGATTTTTTCCGACAGATGTTGGGTCAAACTTGTCTTGCATACACATGGTCGCACAAAGTTGTCGGAAAATCCGATCGTTCTGAACACGGTGACGTAAAACACCTATGTTGGGACTATAAACGGGGCAGTAGCCAATAGCTTTCGTCTCTTAATTTATTCTGAGCATGCGTGGCACTTTGTGCGTGGGAATTGTCCACACACGGTCGGAATTTACGCGAACGGATTTTGTTGTCGGAAAATTTTATAGCCTACTCTCAAACTTTGTGTGTCGGAAATGCCGATGGAAAAAGTCAGATGGAGCCCACACACGGTCGGAATTTCCGACAACAAGCTCCAATCGCACATATTCCGTTGGAAAGTCCGACCGTGTGTACAGGGCATTACTCTAAATGGTCTAAGCAGGTTATCAGGGGTGTACCCCAAGGTTCAGTGTTAGGACCCTTACTTTTTAATAGCTTTATAAATTATATAGGGTCTGGGATTAAAAGTACCATTTCTGTCTTTGCAGATAACACTAAGCTATGCAGTGGAATAATGTCCTTATAGGATGTCTCCAATTTACAAGCCGACCTCAAAGCCCTGTCTAATTGGGCAACTAAGTGGCAAATGAGGTTTAATTTAGATAAATGTAAAGTTATGCACTTGGTAGCTAAGAATAATATGCATGCTTCATACATGCTAGGGGGAGTACAACTGGGGGGATCAGTAGTGGAGAAGGATCTGGGGGTTTTGGTAGATCATAAGCTCAATAATAGCATGCAATACCAAGCTGCAGTTTCCAAAGTGAGCAAAGTCCTTTCTTGTATTAGGAAAGGTATTGACTCCAGAGAGAGAGATATCATTTTGCCCCTGTACAAATCATTTGTAAGACCTCATCTGGAATATGCAGTTCAGTTTTGGGCACCAGTTCTCAAAAAGGATATCGAGGAACTGAAGAGTACAGAGAAGGGCAACCAAACTGATAAGAGGCGTGGAGGAGCTCAGCTATGAGGAAATATTAGCGGAATTCAATCTATTCCCTCTTGAAAAGAGGAGATTAAGGGGGGGATATGATCAACATGTACAAATACATGATTGGTCCATATTGTGAACTTGGTGTTGAGTTATTCACTTTAAGGTCATCACAGAGGACAAGGGGGCACTCTTTACGTCTAGAGGAAAAAGGATTTCATCTCCAATTACGAAAAGGTTTCTTCACAGTAAGAGCTGTGAAATTGTGGAATAGACTCTCTCCAGAGGTGGTTCTGGCAAGCTCAGTAGATTGCTTTAAAAAAGGCCTGGATTCTTTCCTAAATGTACATAATATAACTGGGTACTGATGTTTTATAGGTAAAGTTGATCCAGTGAAAATCAAAATGCCTCTCGGGGGATCAGGAAGGATTTTTTCCCCCTGCTATAGCAAATTGGATCATGGTTTGCTGGGGTTTTTTTCACCTTCCTCTGGATCAAGTGTGGGTATAGGATTGTGTATATGGGATTATATTTTTTTTTTTTGGTTGAACTGGGTAGTCTTGTGTCTTTTTTAAACCTAGCTATGTAACTATGTGTGATGAGCTGGTGGTCTTATCCTGTAAAGACCTTTTTTTGGCTCTACATGAGGATAAGATAGTATTAAGGCCTCCTAAGGTAGTTTGAACCTTTCATCTCAACCAGGACATTGTTCTATCAAGTGGGGGGCGCCACTTCTAATTTTGACTGTCCTATCATCCTGGACCACAAACCTTCCTCACTGTACTATATGTTTTCTGCTGCACCATTGGCATGGTTATATCTCCTTAGTCCTCTCCGTTAAATTATCAGAAATTTGTGCTTAAAGTAGAACTATAAGCAACACTTTTTTTTCATTTTGGAACGAGTAAGGGAGGGTTATAGCCCCTGTCAGTTTATTTTTTACCATCCCTGTCCCATTGCAGAGATTTCCCTTCACTTCCTGCCCCATAGTCAAACAGGAAGTGAGAGAAAATCTATGCAAATCAAGGGAATCCATTGTCTCTCCCCCAGGCCCTCAGAACTAGTGTCCCCACTCGAAAATTTCAGGGCGGGTCTTAAACAGCAAGGGGTGTGGCCTTGACAGGAAGGGGTGGGTCATATTTAAATTAGGGAGTGCACAAGTTTAGTCAGGCCTAGGGCAGCACAAAACCTAAATACACCACTGCTACCAATAGCTATCTTTTAAAATAATAAAAATGCATGAGAAGCCATGAGTCATCATACATACAATCTCACAGATTTATATCTAACATCCAGCATCTTCTGTGTATGGCCAATTTTAGCGTAAGTGATTTCTTTACGACCTGCAAGTTATATGTTAAGATGATACCACTTATGTGATGACACCACACAGGACCTTCATGTTTACAGTAGGAACAAATCCATCTAGTAGAGGTCTCTCAGGTTTTAAGCGGAATTTTGCCTGCTGACTCCATGATCATTTCCATATTTCTAAACTCTTTAACTCTCTTAAAGTCCTTCGAAAGGAGTAGATGTCACATTTGCAGTAAACCATCCAGACGAAGCGGCCCTGTTTTAATGTGCAGATCATGTTCTACTCCCCTTTTCGACACTTGTTTACAGAATCATAAAACATAAATCTCAATTGTATCATAAAAAATGTAAGTGATATAAATATATAGTTCTGGAGTTTATTGGCATGTGTGCCCTCGTGTGGGAGAAATTATTCCCATTCCAACAGACCCCATCAAAAGATGCGAAAGGAGGAGGGAAGAAGGGATTCTGGGGAGAGATCTTATTACCGGAGTAGTGTAACTCTTTCTTGTTGCTCATGAGGTTGTCCGATTGTCTTTCACATGAGCCATAAATCTCTGGCAACTGGACCTCATAATAAGGTGGCAGGCATTACAAGCAACAGGGACTATAAAAAGAGAAAACCTCAGTCCATGTAAATCCCATTTATTTCTTCTTCTATTCTGCATATGTCCATCTGTATATTTATCTTTTGTCTATGTATATTTTTCCTCACATTTTTGGCAACACTGTTTAAAAAAATGTCTGCTTGTATTATCATAAACACAGCAGTACATCAAATAAAATATTACTCTGGGAACTCTGTATAGAAACCAAATATTATCATTGTTATCAGTGCTCTGAGAGAACAGCGTTGTATAAACATATATTATTAAACTGGCAGCTTTCAGAAAATATGAAATTATTATTACATTGGCAGCCCAGTGTCCTTGGAATTATTGGGTATAAAAGAGGCTAATATAAAAGCCAAATGGAATAATAAGCTGTGTTCTCACAGAGCCAGAGTTCTGGATGTCTTTTTTTTTTCTTGCTGAATTGCGTCTTTATTATTTTTAGTGTGTGTTTTACAGAACTGACCACACCCACTGTTGCATTTATCTGTGTCTGTACTTTCTATTAACTGTTGTTCTGCAGCAGTTAGAGCATGTACAAAAAATAAATCGGGCATTATACACTCACCAGCCACTTTATTAGGTACACCTGTTTAATTGCTTGGTAACACAAATTGCTAATCAATCGCATGGCAGCAACTCAATGCATTTAGACATCTAGATGGTGAAAACAAATTGCTGAAGTTCAAACCGAGTATCAGAATGGGGAAGAAAGGGGATTTAAAGTGGTTGTAAACCCTCTCTCCTGACTTTTAACTATAGGTAAGCCTAGAATAAGGCTTACCTATAGGTAGTGGAAATATCTCCTAAACGTGCGCCGTTTAGGAGATATTTCACTTGTAGTGCGCCGATGATGTAATCGGCGCATGCGCTGTGAAGAAACGGACCTCCATGCCGTTTCTTCCCCAGCATGTGCCGTTACTGATGGCTCCCGGGCGCATTGGCGGGAGTGACGTCACGGGGCTCTGGCTAGTCACAGAGCCGGAGTCTGCGGCCCCCGGAAGGAAGAGGGGCAAAGATGGACGCAGCCTGCACAGGGGACAGCGATGGATTTGTTTGCATATAAGTGTCACATAATGGGCTAGTATGCGATGCATACTAGCCCATTATGCTTTTAATTTGCAGGCTTTGCAGGGAGCAAAAGAGGAAGTAAAACCCATCAGGGTTTACTTCCTCTTTAAGTGACTTTGAAGGTGGCATGGTTGTTGGTGCCAGACGGGCTGGTCTGAGTATTTAAAAAATTGCTGATCTACTGACATTTGCACACACAACCATTTCTGGGGTTTACAGAGAATGGTCCGAAAAAGAGAAAATATCCAGTGAGTGGAAGTTGTGTGCACAAAAATGCCTTGTTGAGGTCAGAGGAGAATGGGCAAACTGGTTGGAGATGATAGAAAGGCAACAGTAACTCCAATAACCAATTGTTACAATCAATGTCTGCAGAATACCTTCTCTGAATGCACAACACATCGAACCTTGAAGCAAATGAGTTACAGCAGCAGAAGACCACACTGTGTGCCACTCCTGTCAACTAAGAACAGGAAACTGAGGCTACAATTGGCACAGGCTCACCAAAATTGGACAATAGAAGATTGGAAAAATGTTGCTTGGTCTGATGGTCTCGATTTCAGCTGCGACATTCAGATGGTAGGGTCAGAACTACCTGCCTTGTATCAATGGTTCAGGCTGGTGGTGTAATGGTGTGGGGGATATTTTTCTTGGCACACTCTGGGCCTTTTTAATACCAATTAAAAATATATATCAAGGAAGAGGACCCCAGGGATTTTGTGGGTGGGAGGGAAGTAGGGAGTAAAGATGTGTATAAAGGTAAGAGGAATCAAAGTATATAAAAATATATGGTACTTTATTCAAAATTGCACAAAAATAGAAAATTTAAAAACAATGAAGTATACAATAACTGAACTATATCGTCATGAGGGTTCTAACAGTAAAGAACACATACATAAATGATACATATGGAAAAATCCAACATGTTTCGGAACGTTTGGGATGTTAATTCCTTCTTCAGGGATTTCCTGTGCAGTTGTAATATATAGTCTGCAAAGTGTATGAAAATAGAAACATACTAAGCCAAAAGTGCATAAATGGTAACGATATAAAGTGTAATGGACACATATGAATTAGGGACTTGGGAAAAAGGACAAAAAGAATAATAATAATGGTAAAAAGGACTTACTGGTTCACACCGATTACAATTGTTAAATGGATCGAAAAAGAAAAAATGATACTCCAGATCCTGATCTCCCAGATTATAAGAAAAGGATAGCTCTATGGGATAGAGCAATTCAATGCCTACGTTGCAAACATAGAGCTATCCTTTTCTTATAATCTGGGAGATCAGGATCTGGAGTATTTTTTCTTTTTCGATCCATTTAACAATTGTAATCGGTGTGAACCAGTAAGTCCTTTTTACCATTATTATTATTCTTTTTGTCCTTTTTCCCAAGTCCCTAATTCATATGTGTCCATTACACTTTATATCGTTACCATTTATGCACTTTTGGCTTAGTATGTTTCTATTTTCTTACACTTTGCAGACTATGTATTACAACTGCACAGGAAATCCCTGAAGAAGGAATTAACATCCCAAACATCCCAAACATTCCGAAACATGTTGGATTTTTCCATATGTATCATTTATGTATGTGTTCTTTACTATTAGAACCCTCATGACTATGATATAGTACAGTTATTGTATACTTCATTGTTTTTAAATTTTCTATTTTTGTGCAATTTGTAATAAAGTACCGTATATTTTTATATACTTTGATTCCTCTTACCTTTTATACACATCTTTACTCCCTACTTCCCTCCCACCCACAAAATCCCTGGGGTCCTCTTCCTTGATATATATTTTTGCTTATATTTTTGGGATGAGGTGAGAGGTGACCCATACTCTTCATTAAACCTTCTGTCTATTAGACTGTCTATTAGACTGATTTGGTGGTCCAACTACATTTATGTGGTTTTAATACCAATTGAGCATCATTTAAATGCCACGGCCTACCTGAGTATTGTTGCTGACCATGTCCATCCCCTTATGACTACAGTGTACTCATCTTCTGATGGCTACTTCCAGCAGGATAATGCACAATGTCACAAAGTTCAAATCATCTCAGCACTGGTTTTTTGAACACGACAATGAGTTCACTGTACTCCAATGGGCTCCACAGTCACCAGATCTCAATCCAGTAGAGCACCCTTGGGATCTGCTGGAACAGGAAATTCACATAATGGATGTGCAGCTGACAAATCTGCAGCAACTGCTTGATGCTATCATGTCAATATGGACCAAAATCTCTGAGGAATGTTTTCAACACATTGTTGAATCTATTCCACGAAGAATTAAGACAGTTCTGAAGGTAAAAGGGGGTCCAACCCAGTACTAGCAAGGTGTACCTAATAAATTGGCTGGTGAGCATATATGTGTAATCTTCCAGCTACCATTAAGGGCCCATTAAAGCCAACAGTACACATAATGCTCTCTATAAAGAGTGCCTTCTGGTGTGTGTGTTGTTGTGTAGGGGGTGTGCAATGCTTTGGTACCATGCACCGCACTGTTTACTTACCCACTTTTATAACTTTATTAAAATACATTTAATTCCTTTTCATGCACAGTTGCATGTGGTGTAGTCTGTTGCAACACCCCGGACCATGTCTGTGTTTTTCCAGTGCATATCACACAGTGCATTTGTGTGAACTGAGGTTATAGGACATAAGGTGAATTGCCTTGTCTATGTGTTGGGACTGTGTTGAGCTGTGGGACTGTGTTGGGCATCAACACACATAGTGTGAATGGGCCCTAAGGTTGTAAGCTTACATTCCATTAAATTTTCTATAATAGTGGAAATTTTTTCTAAGAATTTGTAAACACATGTTTTTATCATTTTATATTTCATCAGTTTGGCCAACAGTAGTTTTGTGTGAACATGCCTCTAAAGTAGATGTAAAACCCTAACTGAACTACATTGTTTGTTTTTTCATAGTGTTGTGCAATGCAGTAGTGCTGATCACATGCAGCCACTTCCGGTCCACATGCACGAGAGCAGTGGCTTCATCACATTTATCAGGGCAGGTTTCTTGTTGTGGACAATAGGAATGGGACCTGGGTTCATGTAGGGTTTGGCGAACTTCAAAGAAGTTTAGATGCCAAACCCGAACCCCACTGAAATCAAAGGGAGCCGAATCTGTCAAATTACAAATGTGAATTTTCTGGACTAATAGGCAAATGTTTGTAAAAAAAGAAGAAAAGAGAAAATAGGATGAACGGGTGAGCACTGCCCTCGGGAGCATGTAACAATGCAAAAAAAAAAACTCCCGCAGGAGCTGCTGGTGCACAGCCAGGCTGGCAGAATTTTTCACAGCACTCTGGAGCCAGGAAACAGCCCTTGCAGCTTTGCTTTTGTGTTTTTTTATTATTAGGGGTATTGAACTTGGATGGGGTAGGAGTATTATGGGATGCCCACTTGAATTTGGTAGAACCTTCCAAAGACAACAACTTCTGTACAGACTATTTAAACTCTCCTCAGCTTTCTCCAGCACAACACTTGCTTGAAGCATTACTCCTAGGACTATCTGGCACACTGTTAGGTGATCTGACAATAGGGCTCAGTCAGATTAGTGGCAAATGCCCTTTACAGACGGGCCCCTTTGGTAGTGTAGCAAATTCTTAGTGCCCAGCTGTCCTTCTGTGGCTACTGATCCCAGCACCACCTCTTCAGACACTGCCAGGCCACCTGGCTGCAGCTGCCACTTTCTCTAGCCCTCTTAGCTAAGCTTCCACAGTCCTCCCAGAGTGACTATGCATCCATTTCAGACTGCTCTCACCCAGTCCTCTCAGGCTGCCTCTCAGTCCACCCCAACTGTAACATGTTCTCCTTGGAGATCTCCCGGATGTGCTCACTTGCTCCTGCTTTCCTCATACCTACTCCCATGCCACTGGACAGGTCCTCTTGAGTTGTAGATGATTCCTCCTGCACCTGAGTTCCCAGACCCTTTAGTCACCCCCCCATCTCCAGACTAGGGGGTTACCCTCAAGGGTCTCCGACAGCCTCCTAGCACTCCATCTTCAATCTGGTTGCAACAGTGAGCAGGGGATCTTCTCGGCTGTGCAGGGCTCCGCCCACATGGCTATGTCTTTCATTCACAGTTTCTTGTGAATGCACGAACTTCAAGTACCATCAGCTCATTGCGGCTGATGACTTGTAGTTCAGAATGGACTGCAAGGTTGCTGACAAGTGGTCTTGTAGTTTATTCACAAGCCCTGCAGGTGGTATACAGTTAGCCCATATGCAGGTATGGGCTGAAGGCTGCCGGGCTTCTCTTCAGGAGACTGGCATTGCAACCCCTGATCCACTGATCAAGGATGCAATGCTTTCCAGACTCCTAAGGGAAAAAAAAATAAATGCACATTTTTTCCTGCAAAAATATGTGGATTTATTTTTTTTTATTATTTTATTTACTTTTGACTTTAAAACCACTAAAACTGGTACAGTGATTTGACTTATTTTCTTCAGAAGCAAAGTTTTTTGCGACATGACATGTGTATGATAAAAACTGCAGCTTTTTCAATTTGATGATACGATTGTTCGTTTTTTAAAGGAATTTTTATTCCTTGTGAAATGTGTTTTAAATAAGAGGGTGGCACGGGAGTTGAGTTTAACCTTGAATTAGCCAAGAGAATTTTCTACAAAGCAAAGCTGTCAAAGTATTGTTGACATAAGCCCCCCTGGCTAAGAAGGAGTTACACATTCTTGATAAAATGTAAAAAAAGGGGAATATTGTTTTTCCAACAGAGGTTTGTTTTTGCAAAGAAACCCAAGACCCCTGTCTATAATTATAAGCAGGAGCAGTATATATACTCTACCCATGAGCAAGTAATATTGATGCCATCTTTTTCGGGTACAGGTTCCTGGCAGGGGCACCTAGCACCATTTTTAGAATAGCAAAGCACTTTTTTGCTCTTATTATTTTAGTGATGGCTTCCAGGTTCAGTCATATCTGTTTTTTTTTTTTGCTGGTTCCTTTTTTCATTAACAGCTTTCGATGTATATTAAAATACACAAATATCCTACGCACTGCTGGGAAGGTCAGCCAGCATTCTCAAACAGATTACAGTATGATTTGGTTTTAATTCAAGCATACGGCAGGTTTCTTAGGCAAGAGTGGGCCCATAAAAGATGCTATAAAATAGAAAACATGGCTTAAATCTCTTTTTATTATATCAAAGGCCTTTCGTTCATTGTTCTCTGAGAAAGCAGTAATGCAAGGATGCTAACATCTTAGGTTGCTGTAAGTAAGGGGAAATATGGTCCTTAGCTAGAGATTGTCAACCTAATTTTGGGCATTTGTATATGCACACACAGGGATTTGAATATAGATGCCTACCTAGAAGTAATGTGAAAATCCCAGTGTTGGTCTGTGCTAATCATGAGGTTCAAGTTCACTGCTACTGTGAGTTGGAGGTGAATCCTGTGTGTTTGCAGACCCAGTGAACCAATGTGGCAATTCACCCTAGTGACCATAATGCACTGTCTGGCTTTTGAAGTTAGATCAGCTGGCTTAGAGATGGCCAAAAGGAGGCTTTATAGGTAAGCCACCCCCCTCACTATAAAAAGTGGATTCCCAGCAGCCAGCAGCTTTAGTTGTGATAGGGAAAGTTTAGGGTGTGCTGCTGATAGTCTATATGGAGACATTGGTGTAAGGCTTATAAGCACTGCCAAAACCATTACTGAAAGTTCTTAAATGTCAAAATGCTGTGTATCTTGGCAATTTTAAATTTGGAAGGGGGAGGGGAGGGGTTGCATCCTCTGTTGCATCTTAGGGCACCATTTATGGAGTGCGTTTCATTTTTCTCAATGAATGCAAAGTTTTTCTCTGACTGGATGAGTTGGAAATCTTCACACATCTCTACCTCTGCCATATCCCCATCAACCCAAAAAGTGTTTGGTCTTTTCTTAGTTCAATGTATATAAAATAATCAGTAACATCTGCAGTGGGTGTTTGATAGTCCTCTGTATCAGGTCTGATTTGTTTTATTAAAAGTCAACTTCCTGGTCACAAGTCCCTTCCCCCCCATCACTGTGCTGAAGGGCCCCTCTGACATGTCACGTACAGCAGGACAGATTACAACCTCAAGTGCATATTGAACAACGTCAGGCCTATTGTACCTCCCCTGCGCCCAGTAGTCCATGGCTATGATCACTTGTAAGCATTTTGATTACAGCCTTGCTATCCCTGCCCTTGTTTGCTTGACCGGGTTTGGAATGGCCTTACAATGAAACTATAAAAAATACAATAGAAAAGTTAGAATCATAAAAAAGTAGATCTGTAACAATGTTTAAAAAAAATAAAGTGAAGGTGGGTGGGAAAGTGGCTGGGCTGGATTAGCATTTGGCCTTCAGCAGTATCAAATTTTAGGTTTCTGCCCTTTCTATTGTTTCAGAGACCATTGGCTATTCACTCCTGGATTAAGACCTTTGTACAGGAAGTCTCCTATGTAGCTTCTCCCATTCGTTTACCTGTGTGTCACTTATCTGGTGGAGGCCAAGTTAACAAGAAGGCTTCTGGAGTTGATCACAGGACGTGGCAGGACAAGGAATGACATGGGTGCCTACGGTGGGTCCAGACACAACAGAAAATCCGAAGATAGCTTGGATAATGCTGAGATGCTGAAGATTTTCAGACCAGACCTGTGCAAAATGCTGGTTAGCAGATTGGCCACAGGAACATGCATGCGCAGGAAGAGCAATCATAGTGTCAGGACCTGGGTCTGAACCTGCGACCTCTGCAGTGTCTGGCTGTGGTTCTCCTTATTGTGCCACCAGGAAAACAAAGCTCCGTGCCTGATTCCTTGGACAATATTACCTTGTTCTCTTGAACATTGAACCCTTTGCTCCTTCCACAAACTTCCTGATTTAAGGCATGTCTTTGTATTTTGTATTTGACAGATGATTGTGCTCTTTCCAGCCAATATCTTGCTCTTTGCATACCTGCTGCCGTCCTTACCTTGCCACCACTCATTACCAACCAACCCTTGGTTTGTTAATTGACTATGTTTCTGCCTAATCCCATGCAGCTACTACTTGTTACTGACCTTTGGCTTGTTTACTGACTACATCTCTGCTTGATCCCTACTTGCTCTATCTGCTACCGGACCCTGGCTTGCTCATCTCCTGATGTAGTGATCTTGAAGACTACGACCTGGTACTAACATGCACCAGCTCCACTTTCAGGAGCACTGGTAAATGCTGGTTAATGCTTAGACTCTGCATCTCAGCATCTCAGGTGGGCCTGTGTCATCTGCTAGGGGGATCTGCTTGTACATTTCCAGCTGACTACCCGTGAACCTCGCTACTGCTACAGCCACTGGTCTCTGAGCCTGACCCCAGACCATGACACATAGTCTGGACCAGCAGGAGTCAGCAGCTGCCAGACAGTGGATGTTCCAATTTGGAAAGTAGAAGCAAGTAGGATCTGGTACGCTCTGTGCTTCAGAAACTGCCATTTAAAACCAGCAGAGACTTTACAGATTTTACTCCCACCTGAAAAGTGGCATTTTTGTAGCCCTCACCTCTCTGAGGCAAGTGTCTGAGACAGCAGCCTTATCATAAAAGGAACCCTTTCTGGTTTTGCCTACGGACAAGGTAGTGTGGTTGACTAGAACCTTCTTCTTGCCTAAAGTAGTACCAAGTTTGCATTGTTTTCCATGCCTGTGTTTGCTTGATCAGGGCAAGAATGGCCTTACAGGAAAAAGAAATAACAAAACATACTGTATGTCAAAAATAAAAATGACAAAAAATGTAAATCTGCAAATGATGTTTAAAAATTAACATAACATATATTGATGGGGGGTGGGGAAATGTCTTGGTCTGAATTCCAGGACTCGGTTTACATTGCCATCCCTGCATCCCCTTACATGTAAACAACAATTAATAATTTAATAAATGAAAAGTATAAAACATTTTTGTAGATATGTAAACTGTGTAAAAAATTGTAGTGGGGCTGGGAATATATTACTGTTGGTAGCATGACAGCAGATGTCAGCCTCCCATAGGTTTGACCTTCAAGGGAAGATTTGAAGAAGGGCAGACAACCTATGCCCATAGGATTAACTTTGTGTTGCTGCCAGCCTTTCTCCCTGGCTGAAGAATTTTCTCCCTCTATTTGCTGCTACCTGCCCTTCTTTCTTCGTGGACGGATGGGCAGCAAAGGGCCATAGGCCCCCCTAAAGCAGTGCCTTTACTATAATAAAATATAATCATATAAATATGAAGCCTTTCCAGTTTCATCCTGCTCAACGCCAACACCCCAACCCTCCTCATTCTCTTATTCCTTCCTCGCTTCTTGCTTCCTCATTGCATTCTATATGCTGATGTAGAACAGGGATTGCCTTCTGGGCAAAATGATCATAACTGGGGGATGGCCTTCTGGGCAAAATAATGTCAGCTGGGAATCTGCCACTGTGATTTAATACAGTCATAAACATGTATAAGGAGGGTGTTGTAAAATTAATAAATATGGTTACCTGTTAACAGTCTGTCTGCACTTTGAGATACAACAGGGATAATTATACCAGCTGGGAAGTGAGCAGCTGCAAAGCCAACAGTAGGACCAGGCTTGGCATAGGGGTGATTCAGGGACATTTAGTTAATCCACTCTATCAGCAGATACATTAAAAAGGGCCCACACTGCCCACACTCTGTGAACCAGTCATGTGGATAGCACTGGCCTGTAATTTTGCTAACTCCTCATAGTCCAGTTGGGCGAGTATCATGGGATGAGTAGAAGTGGAGTAGGAAAAGGGAGCATTAGCAGCAGTTGCAGGCCAGTAACTGCTCTGTGCCTGGGAGAAGACGAAAAGGTTTTGTCAGCTACCTCCTGTGCAATGATCCACAGGCAATGGGAAAAAAACCCAGCAAACCAAAGCCTCTCCTAATGCTATTATCACATTGGAGGAGGAAAAGGGAGGATGGGTAGAGGGAGAAAGGGGTAATATAAACAATGTTTACCACCTACTATCTTCACATGGCAGCACCTCTACCTCTTCTTTTGGGCTCCCCTGTCATTTTTTTTAAGAGTCCTCATGGGCATAGTAGTCAAAGTTTAATTTTTTTACACATGCATGCCCTTCACCCGGCCCAAAAAAAATCCCTCCTCCATTTGTTGCTACTTGCGTTTTTTCCCTGCATTGTGATAGGGTGGGCAAGTCCCTCCCCCTGCATCTATGCCTCCAGTACCCTGACTATAGACTATACATAAAACAAACAAGTAAAATCGTGGATGAAAATCTGTCACTCTGGGGCAACACAGGCCAGAAAATTTCCACTAGATTATAGAGGGGAGGGGTTGCAGCACAGGGAGCTTAGACAAAATGAGGCTCAGACTGTTGGACTTGGAGGTGGTTATAGCAGCTGTACTATTATTTTCTCTCAAACAATAAGACCTAATTTCTCCTTATATACAGTCCAGCTGTTGTAAAATATTTGTGGCTGTTGTCTCTCAAATATTACACTCTAATTTGTTTTGCAAGATAAAATCTGGCCTGTCTCTTTCTATTTGCCTCCTATTCAAGTGCTCATGTACTGTCCTGACACTGATCAATTTCTACCAATCACATACTTAAAGGCTATTTTTGAATATGTTGGGAATAACTGGGGATAGGGGAATGGTAGGAGAGTTTGGGGAATGTGAGGTTGTGGTTTTGAAGTTTTTGTGTGCTCTGTTTTAACATTTTATTATAGGATAAGTTCACTTTTGGAAACATGTTACATGTTCAACCTGTTTTTAGGGTGGAACATGTAACATGTTCCCACTATTGCAGCCAATGCTTGCTATGCTGCCTCCAGTGACAGAAAGCGGGGGATTTTTTCCCCCACTTACTGTAACTATTTATTTGAAAATGTCCTGCCTACCCGACCGCATCATTCATTCTCAGAGTTTTGTGAATGGAAAACTACATGTACTGACAGCCTTTGGGGCTGTCGGCTTCTAGTTCTCAATGAACTACCACCGCGCTGTTGAGCGCCCTGGTAGTTCATTCTCTCTTACTGTCAGTGTGCATCTGCCTGCCCATACGAGGTACGAGCAGAAAATACACCTGCAATCTGACATAAGAATATAATTACTGACATAAGGGGGGTGATTCTCTTTCCAACCCAGGGATTCTGTTTTTTTTTCTGACATGTTTGTGTTATATCTTTTGCTTGGTTGTTATAAGTTGCACATATTTTAAAGAATACAGCATGATAAAACAAAACTGTCTCTGTCTTCCTTTCAGGCTGCAAAGCAACAAAATATGATTTTACAGGGGGGTGATCCTGTTCTATAACCACTGTACATAAAGGGGCTGATTTACTAAAACTGGGGTGCAAAATCTGGTGCATAGAAACCAATCAGCTTCCAGTTTTTTTGTCAAAGCTTAATTGAACAAGCTGAAGTTATAGGCTGATTGGCTACCATGTACAGCTTCACCAGATTTTGCACTCTCCAGTTTTCGTAAATCAAGCCCAAAGTGCAGAAACCTGTGGCAACCAATCATTTACATTACAGCATCCAACAGGTTAGAGTAAATGATTGCTATTTAATGCCTAAAGGTTACTGCATATGCAAATTCTCAAAACATTCAAATGTCACTCAAAAGTAGTTCAATATCTTATTTGCTTTTACATTTGATTTTGGAATGAATGGATTTTACCAAACAAAAATCAAAAGTTCCATCCTGCTCCTTCATTTTCTCTTGTTACTGTGTTTAAAAACGAATGTTGATTTGATCCCCCCACCAATGATCAGAAAAATGAATGAATGTTCTTACAATGAAAAATGTTGAATGAAATTCTACTAGTGTATACCCTGCCTAAAGTGATTCTAAACACACACTGTTTAATTTACATTGTCCCTTCTGTTTCTGTATGTGAATGATAGTACTGTAATTATTTTAGTAAAAAAATCTAAGTACCTTTTTTCTAATTCATATACAGCTGTCACATGACTCAGATCTTTCCCAGCCTGCCTGCAGAGAAACATAAGCAGCAGGAGCTTCTAGTCCTCTGCTGCTGGTCACATGATCAAAAAAAAAAAAAAAAAGCCTTTGGAATACAGAGTACGTACAAATAAATAATTTCTATAAACTGTTTTAAACTGGCATACAAATATATATTTGAAATCATTTCTTTATTATTTTGTGGCAATACCATGGTATGGATTGATTTCTGCAAGTCACATATTGTGTCATGCCCCTCCAGCCTGTGTCTTAGAATAAGAGGGAAGTGAAGCCTCCATCAATCTACATGTAATATCCTGCCCCCATTGTGTTTAGCTGGTTGATGGGCATGTAGAGGGAAGGAGGGAGTGGGCTGTCATTTACCACTGTGTATAGGCCCACATGTGTGACTCTATAGTCACATGGGCTGCTCAAATGTTATAGGGAGGAAGCGCTCAGCATAGACACTCAAATCTTAAAACTGAGCATCTGCAGAGTTGCCACCACTACTCCAAAATCCCTATCTGAATTGGGGACATGAATAGTAGGTGTAGATAGAGAGCAGCAGGATCAACAAGTTATTTTGCAGAATACAGATAACTAATCTCATAGTGATAAGTGAGTATGAACAGCATGTAATACACCATTTATTGTAGGTTTTTTATGATGTGGGTTTACTGCCACTTTAAGGCAGAGCAAAGAAACTGACCATAATTTGACCTTGAGAACATCAGGCAAAAGCAATTTGTCATCTAATTGTCATCAGGGCCGGTGCTAACACTAGGCAAACTAGGCAGCCGCCTAGGGAGCACTGCTGCCTAGGGCGCCCAGCCACTGGTGTTCCTACTCTCTTCTCTCTGCAGCAAGCAACTAAGTCTCAGCATCAGCAGGCAGCTGCCGCTTCATTTGCACATAGTTTTAGAGGAGCAGTGGAGGAATGGAAGCAAGCAAACCTTCATTGATGGGCGCTGGTGAGGCTGCATTTGATGGGCGCTTCATTAAAAAGGTGGGGTATACATGGGCATGGCAAAGGGGGTGGAGCCAGGGAGGGGCGGAAAAATGAAGTTTCGCCTATGGTGTCCAAAATCCTTGCACCAGCCCTGATTGTCATCACAGCATTTTGTACATCTTCATAATTGCTTCTTGCACTGCCATATGAAAAAGACTGATAGTAGCTGGCGGGGCAAAAATATAGTCCATGGTCCTGTTTATACCTTATGATGGCTTTATTTTCTTTCTTTTTTTTGTATTATTTCTTGGTGGCTACATAAATGGTTCAGTAACTCTTCAAACGCCAGTAACTTTTATTAAGCACGAGAAAATACCGCAATGACAAGGCTGCTGTCCTGGTGTCTCTGTACCTTTTCTTTGATGTTTTGTGAGGGGAGATCGATCTGCCATCTCTTCTAAGGGATGACTCTTGAAGGCCACTTGCTGAATTAACTGCTGGGCTTTACAGGCTCCCTTGAGACATGCAATATATACTGCTTTGTTTCCGCTTTGGCGTGTGTAACTCTGTAACTGTGTTCTGCCTATTATCTGAGGATCCAGAGAGCATGGAGCACAACTGGCACATTCTGAAGTCTGAGGGTCATATTACAGAAAGCTATTTCACATTAAGTGGAAACTGAAGACATGGAGTCAGCCAAGCGGAAAATGGGTTTAATGACCCCATGGTGCTTGGCAGAAGGGGGGAGGAGAGCTGAGGGTCTCTAGCCAGAATCAGAGCAGAGACTCATTCCTTGTACTTCTCTGGCTTTGTTACACCTGTGACTCACGAAGGTCCCAGCTTCCAGGTCACATGAATTAAGAGTACAAGAGTGCAACTGGCAGTATGTCAAACATTTTTAACCCGTAGCTTGCCATTTTTTTTTATTTATCATAACCACTTGTTCTAAGAGAACAGGTAGCTCACATTTGTATATTGAAATCATTTGAGTTTTCAGTCTAAACATGATAGTTTGGGAGTGTGATGAGTCAGGAAAGGCTTCTGGTCAGTATGTAATTGGCTGAGTAACTAGAAATGTAGAACCCGAAAGCATACATGTTCTTGTTACTGAAGGCTACTCACAATCTGACTAATCTGAATGTTTTTTAACTTCTTTTCTAGGTTTCCAGCTTGTTCGAGTGAGCCACAGTTCGACCACTCATATACTTAAAATTGCCAAAAATTGAGCCAGGCTACAATTCTTTTCCCTGACAGTCATGAATATATACACTTGTATAAACCTGCACCCTTGTGTTTATTGCAAAAAAACCCACCAACTCTGCAGAAAAGTGTCTAAAAAGGTCAAACTTGGACAACATTCTTCTCTGCAGGTGGAGAACTGCTAAAGATGTCCTCAACAACCCTCAGGGGAAACCAGTTCTAATCTAGCCTGTGCAGTTTCCATATATTGGAAGAAAAGAATATAAAGTTTACTGACACTTTAATTATAAAAACATTTGGGTCCTCTTTGTAATAGTAATAAAAAAAAACATTTTAATGAAATGTTATAATTAAAATATAATGTTTTTTTTTAAATAAAAATGTTTAATGACCTTTTATAATTTGGGCAATACCCTGCTTGTCTTGTGAATAAGAAGTTGTTATAGTAGCAGGTGCTAAGACAAATCAGTACTGGGCACCTGATGCATGATTGTCTCAAGCAATATCCAAGGTAGCTAGGAGCCGCAAGTGGCTCACAAGCCAATATTGAGGGAATTATTTTAAAGTTGATAACTTTTGCCTCCTATTGCAGAATTACAGGACATAGTTAAATTCCATATTAAGATTTTTAAGTACACTAAAAGGTAAATATTTGTTTCATACTAAACAAAAAATCTTTCATATTGTAAATAATCCATTATTACTTTTGGTCCCTGTTCCTGGAATACTCAAAAGTTTGGAATTCCCCAAATTATTATATAGTTGCACACAGACTAGTCAGATTGTGAGTCACCCAGTTTGGATATCAAAACAGTAAACAAACATTTCTGATTTTTTTGTGTTAAGACTTTAAAGTGTATGTGTGTGTGTATATATACATTGTATATGTTACATACATTCATAAGGTTGAAAAATGATACAGGTCTACTTTTAGTTCAACCTATGTTTGTGATTTGTAATCTCTATTAAGACATTTCAAACTTTTTTTGGAGTTGACGCGCTCAGCTTATACCACTTCCTGGCGGAGGGAGTTCCACATTTTCGCTGCTGTAACAGTAAAGAACCCTTTCCGCATTCTAAGGTTAACATTAAAGAACCCTTTCCACATTGTAAGGTTAAACCACCTTTCTTCTAACCTTAAATCATGGCCCTGTGTCTTTTTTCTTCAGGGACTTTAGAGTAAACAGTTTATTGCAGTTACTGAAGTCACCTTTGATATATTTGTACATTGTAATCTATTAAAGTTGTTGCCCATCGCTGAACTCTTTCTAATTCAACAACATCTTTCCTGAGGATTAGACCAGTTAGGTAAGATCTCTTATTTGGGGTATATGGCATTTGGCAGCATAAGTATATTGTGTTTAATTTTAGGGTTTGCCCCCCTTTGGGGGTTTTCTCCATTTACTTTATAGATTATCACATATCCCCTCTTCTATTTATAGTCTTTGAGGTGCCCTAGTAGGTCCTCCCCATGGACTGTGGGGGCTTGATTTGCGTGCGGTCCCTTCCCCGGTCCAGGATGATATGCAGGAAGGGAGGTGGATAATGAGGTGATTCAACAATTCTTTAATATATAATTTTTTATATATTTTATATTTATTTTGCGTTATTTATCTCATTTTTATATTTTTTTTTTTCTTTCATAATCTTTTTACTATTGTTTTTTTTTTTTAAGATTTTGGGATTAGTTTTACTTGCTGCACTAATGTCTTTCCTGTATTCTATTTTAGCCACCCTGATTGCTCCCTTGCATTGCTTGTTGCCTTATGCTGCATACACACGATCGCACATTCCGACAACAAAATCCATGTTTTTTTTCGACGGACATCGGCTCAAACTTGTCTTGCATACACACGGTCACACAAATCTTGTCAGGAATTCCGAATGTCAAGAATGCGGTTACGTACAACACATGCGACGGCACTAGAAAAGGGAAGTTCAATACCAAGTGCGCCACCCTTTGGGCTCATTCTGTTAATCTCGTGTTAGTAAAATTATGGTGAGAGACAATTCGCGCTTTTCAGCCTCGTGCTTTTACGATCGTTACTACCCTTCAGTTTGTGCTTGTGGGTTCGTATCTGGCTTTCAGTGCATGTAGTCAGTTCGCATTTGTTTTTCAGTGCGTATTTTATATTACGTATTTGATTTTCAGTGTGTTCTTGTCCGCTCGTTTCTGATTTTCAGCTCGCTCTTCTCAGGCCTTTCTGTTTTTCAGTGCTTTCTGTTAGTTTGTTCTGACCAGCCGACCGTTTTGAAGCCATGAGGACCCTCACCCCGGACCAGAGGGTTTTTAACTACCGGCTGGCCAGAGCCAGAAGAGTGGTGGAAAACGCTTTCGGGATAATGGCCAGACGGTTTCGCCTATTCTTTACGGCAATCAACATGGCGGAATATAAACTTAACCATATTATCTTTGCATGCTGCATTCTCCACAACTATGTTGCCTCAGTTGGGCCCTTAGTAAATAACCCCCATTTCAGTGTAAACACCAACTTAGTCCAAAAAATGATATTGAGCATTGAAAGAAGAAGCCACACATTGTTGAGTAGAAAACTTTTTACTCTGTGCACATTCACATGTGCGTTAGAAAAGGGTTTTTGAACAAACCAACATACTTTAGTAATAACATTTTTCTTTTTGACAGTATAAATAACCTTTTTTGTGTTAAAACAGGCACATTTAAAACCATAAAACAATACACAACTCAGGAACTTACAAAGTTCAACTTTTATCAAAGTAAAGGCAATATCAGAAATTTGTATTTCCAAACTGTGTTCTGATTGCCTTCATCAGATGGGGTGATGTCACCCCTGTGAAAGCCAAATATTGAAGATTCACACAAATTGAGACTTAAAATTGGGATTTCCCTCCTGATCCCACACCTAAGGTCAACATGTGCTAGCTCCCATCATGGGGAATCAATGGACATGTTTTGGGGGTGCAACACCTTCCTCTCATCTACTTTAGTTGCAAGGAAGGGGTTGCACCCCCAAAACGCGTACCTTGATATCCCTTGATGGCAGATAGCACATGTTGACACACTGTGTGCATCTTCAAAATTTGGCTTTCTAAAAAATATTTAAAATGTGTGAAAATACAAAAAATACAAACAAACTAGAATAATTTTGGGGTGTTTTAGATTCTGCCTAAAACATCAATGATGTTTTTGTGTCTTTTTTCCACATCATTGATGTCTTGCTTGCTCTTCTGTAAATCACGATTGCACACCATGATCTCCCCGATGAGGATGTGTACACTTGCACTTGTGAAATGAGATTCTTCTTCCACAACATCCACATCACCTAAAATAAAAAAAACACACCATGTATTAGAAATATGCAGGCCTCCATCTATTACCTGAAGCTGTGGTCTCAGACACTCATCTGTTGTGGTCACTATTTTGCCCACTTCATAAACTTCTCCTTCCTCCAAATCTTCTGGTTGTGGTGTGGGCATTTCCTTTTCTTTAGGAGGTTGGGGGTCCCTGGTGACCTCAGACGTCCCGAGTCTTTTCTCCCCTATGTGAATAAAAAAAAGGTATACTTACTTAGCATACAGATCTTTGATGCGAGAAATAGTAATAAGAAACATTGCTTGGAAGTGTCATACAATTGTCTTTTTTGGCAGAGTTCCAAGCTGAAGACATTATTTTTTTCCCTTTTATAAAGCTGGAATACTTACCTTTTTTGTACATTTTTCCCCCATGGGGACACCCCTAGTATCCACTGGAGCACCTGTGTGGGACACCCTAAAAAGGGTGTTCTGGTGTCCCACACTAATGCTCCTGCGTCCAGATGTGTAAACAGCCGCTGAGAGTCCTCTCCTTACACTGAATCACGTTTGTATTTCATTCTAGTTACAAACCCATCTAGACAACAAACTTCTTTTAATACAAATAGTCCTGAACAAATGTAGTTAACCTGGATCTGCCAAAAACATAGTATTTTAGTGGGCGAACAAACAATGTTTACTATGATTACTGTGCCCACGAACCTGAAACTTGTTATCTTAAACTGAACAACAGTAAATAAAAGTACATGGAGCAGCACTAACTTAATAATAATAATAGGAACACATGACAAAATACTTACTTTTTTGCAGCACTCTCTTGATTCTTCTGTACTGATCCTGCTCCCCCAATTTGAGGTCTGACCATCATTTCCTCAGTTGATCCTTGGATCGCCGTACCCCAAAATTCTTCTGCAGCCTTTTCACAACTTTAGTCATGATCTTGGCCTTTCTCACATTTGGGTTTGGGTAGGGTCCATGCTTCCCATCATAGTCTGCCCTCTTCAAGATGTCCACCATCTCCACCATCTCTACAAAGGACATATTAGAGGCCTTAAATCTCCTGGATCGGGACGTTTGTGGCTCCAGCCTTTCCTCGTTCTCCTCATTGCTGCTCTCCTCTGCATGCACTTGCACTTTCTTTGCCATGTGCTCTCCCACTGCGCCGAAAGACAAGGGGCAGGGAATAGACTAGAAAGAACGTCAGGGGCGGGTGGAGATTCACGCATGCGCAGTGTATATAAAGTGTAACACGTGTGCATCGTACGTACAATCTGTGAGCGGAGGAAGGAGTATCGGAAGCGCAGATCATTAGAACGAAGGTACAATTTTAACTTGGTGCATCAGTGGCCTATACTGCTTATAGATTGAGGCCTATATTGGGACAAGATTAGAAGAGTTTAGCCTGACATTAGGGTTTGTCTTGTGTTGTGTCTTGCAGAGAAAATGGATCTATTCAACGATGAGGACTTTATCCTCATATTCCTTGATATGTACAGGGAGCTGCCCTGTCTGTGGCAGATAAACCACCCCTTTTATAACAATAACACAAAGAGGCAGGCAGCTCTGAATCAATTGTTGGAATTAGTGAAGCCGCAGATCCCCACCGCAGACATCCCCTATTTGAAGGCCCTAATTGGTGGCATGAGGAGCACTTATAATAGGGAGCGCAAGAAGGTCCAGGATTCCCAGAGATCTGGAGTTGCAGCAGATGACATTTATGTACCCAGGCTGTGGTACTATGACAGACTGCATTTTCTGGCAGACCAGAGGGAACCCAGGCCAGCACTCTCCAATCTTCCTTCAAGGCTTCCTTCAAGGCTTCCTTCCACCTCAGCTGAGGCTCCCGAGGTCAAACTGGGCCTTCCACCCAGGAAGAAGTGGAGGAGCCCAGCTTGAGCAAGGTATAGCATTGTTCAACATATTTCTAGTCAAATAATTAATGATTGATTAAGTGTTTTACATATCCATAGACCGTAGTGGCCACAAATGATTGGGACAAGAATGAAAAATGCGGGAGTCAGAATGATAGTCTTTTCTATTTAAAGAAAAGACTATTAAAAAGACTAATTAAAAAGACTATTAAAATTCAATTTGCAACAATCATGAGCGGAAAATTGTGTGTGACTGATGAACCAAAAAATAAAACTATGTCCCTTTTTCATACACAGGAAAGTCTCAGCCAGGAGGAGGCCATGGAAAGTGGCAGCCAGGAGGTGGCTGGGCCCAGTAGCCTGCCCAAATCCCAGGTCCCTCCCCTCCGCCTTCCAAAAAAAAGTCCCAGGAAGAGGAGTAACCTGGAGGAGGCTGCACTTGGCCTATTTCGGAAGGGTTCTGCAGCCCTCAGAACCCCTCCTAATAACCAAGAGGACTATGCCTACATGGCAGCCTGCAAAATGCAGGAAATGGAGGAGGGCCAACACCTCTTAGGTGAGGAAGTTATCTTAAAAGCCCTAAATAAGGGGTTGAGAGGAGAACTCACAAGCCAAAGCCACGTTTGTGAGTTCAACCATGGTCCTCCTCCTCCACCTCCTGCCACAACTCCAACACCAGAGCCACAGCCTGGAAGCAAGCTTGGAAAGAAGACAAGAGAGTGATGGCCTGGGTTCAGTCTGGTCTGACAAAAGACGCAGGCTGTTCTAAGACCACAGCCTGGGGACAGATATGTCATCTGCTGCTGTTCCTGATCCCTTGTAGTCCTGGACCGGATTGTGCTCACTATTATAAGGACTCCTCAGGCCACCAACTTTGACTGTAAAATAACTGATGTCTGCCCTGGGGTACAAAGGCTTCGCCAATTTCACCAGTTGCCTTCCTCTTTGTTTTGTTATGGCTCATAATAAATGGCAATTTATTTTTCACAAATACTTGCCTATGTGTTTTACTTCAAAAAGGACAGTTTGTTTGTGAGTAGGCAGGTACATTTAAAAAATACAATGTCAAATTAACAAGGGACACCAACACCAAACAACCTCCTTGAGGTTAAAAAATACACGATGATAATGGTGTTGTGGTAACTTGACAGAGAACGAAAGAAAACATTTTGGCGATCACTAGAAAAAAAAAATAGGAGATCTGGATAAGGAAAAAAAAAAACTATAAGCAAAAATTCTAAACATTATTATGGAGATCTGACGGAAAAAAAAAATTAAAATATTCATGAGATCACGAGAAATAATAAAGAAATCAGGTTGTTAGAACATGACATGTGAATATCAGCTGCAAAACAACTTCATTATTCTAGCATTATAAAGAAGAAGAGAATGCGCTGCATTTAAAAGATTTTAAAATTTTCAGCGTGACGAATGTGCTATCTCCATTACGAACGCTAGTTTTACCAGACCGATCGCTTCTGTCTCGTAATTGATTCAGAGCATGCGTGGAACTTTGTGCGTCGGAATTGTGTACACACGATCGGAATTTCCGAGAACGGATTTTGTTGTCGGAAAATTTGAGATCCAGATCTCAAATTTTGTTTGGCGGAAATTCAGACGGAAAATGTCCGATGGAGCCTACACACGGCCGGAATTTACGACAACAAGCTCCCATCGAACATTTGTTGTTGGAAAATCTGATCATGTGTACGCGGCAGTACTTGTAAATCTGGAATAGCAAGGGTGATCCTTCAATTTTGTACTTTTAAATGTTTTTTTTTTCTCATTTTTCACACTAAATTTTAACCATATATTTTTTTTTGTTTGCTTTTATGCTTGTTACCCAGCGGAATACAATGACTAATGGACTTGTTTAATTCATCGCTCCCATATGCCTTGTGAGTGTCGTACAGTAAGGATTAGGCTTATTGAAGTTAGCTTTTGGCATTACCCAAGTTGTCTCTAACTTGCTTATCTGTAATAAACTTGGTGTTGTTTGAAATTATTTATTATTATTAGATCCAACAAATCATTTTTTCTTGTTGGGACTTCCACCATCTGTTCAGTGAAATTGTCCTGCAATACGTTTAAGAAATGACAAGCCATTGACTGTGCAGTTCCATTTGCCAAATCAATATTTGGATAATTAAACTTGCCCATAATAATATCACCCTGCTTCCCAGCCATTTCAGTCTGTGAAAAAGTTGACACTTCCTCATCCTTTGTTAGGGGACCTATAATATTAATCCCACAACTAATTTACAATTTGCTGCACTCTTATGGCACTCCACCCATAATGACTTTGCACCATCACCATTCTTCTTCTGCTTTTTATTATTATACAGGATTTACATAGATACAACAGTTTTTGCGGCGCTTTACAACATAAGGTCAGATAGGACAGTTACAATGCAATACAATTCAATACCAGAGGAATCAGAGGGCCCTGCTCGTTAGAGCTTACAATCTAGAATTAGTGAAATAATCTCTCAAATTTACTTTCAGATTGCTCTTCACATACATATCACTCCATCTCTTCTACCAATTCTGCCCCTCTGAAAGAGAGAGTACCCCTTGATATTTGTAGCCCAGTCATGTAAGCTATCCAACCAAGTTTACAATATCCCCACTGAGTCAAAATGATCCTTCAATAACAGACGTTCTAGTTCATCCATTGTGTTTGCTGGGCTTCTTGGATTTTTGATCATACCCTTTAATTTTTTATGAACGTTCAATATTCCATTATTACAAATTTTTCAGCTAAAACTTGATGCTACTACTCTCTTCATATTAGACAGTACTGTGAAAAAGTATTTGCCCCCTTCCTGATTTTTTTATTTTATTTGTCACGCTTAAATGATTCAGATCATTAAACAAATATTACACAAAGATAACCGGAGTAAATACAAAATGCAGTTTTAAAATAATGATTTAATTTATCAACTGTTTCCGGACTGCTCTCCACATATATACTTCGGCAGGGCGGCCCGGCTCGGCTGTGCAAAATCATCTGTATGTGATTTTGTGCACGTGATCGAGGGCACGTGTGCCACCGGAGCGCAGCTCCAACTGTGATTGGACACAGCGGGAGCCAATCAGCGGGTCCAGCGGCCACTGGGATCCACCCATTGTTCAGAGGAAAGGCTGAACGGTGGGTTCTTGCTTATGCTAAGCATAGACATGGATCACTCTTTTCCTCCAGTGCATCCACTCCCCTCACAGTTAGAAAGCACACCCTAGGAGCAAACTGAACCCTTTGATCGCCCATGGTGTTAACCCCTTCCTTGCCAGTGTCATTTATACAGTGACAGTGCATTTTTGATCACTGTATGGGTGTCACTGGTCCCCAAAAAGTGTCACTTAGTGTCAAATTTGTCTGCCGCAATGTCGCAGTCCTGCTAAAAATAACTGATCGCCACCAGTACTAGCAAAACCAAAAAAAAAATTAAACGTCCATAAATCTATCCCATGGTTTGTAGAGGCTATAACTTTTGCGCAAACCAATCAATATACACTTATTGGGATTTTCTTTTACCAAAAATATGTAGCAGAATACATATTGGCCTAAATTGATGAAGAAATTAGATTTTTTACATTTTTTTATTGGGTATGTTTTATTGCAGGAAGTAAAAAAATATTGTTTTTTTTTTTCAAAATTGTTGGTCTTTTTTTGTTTATAGTGCAAAAAATAAAAACCACAGAGGTGATCAAATATCACCAAAAGAAATCTCTATTTGTGGGACAAAAAAGGACATCAATTTTGTTTGGGTACAACGTCGCACGACCGCGCAATTGCCAGTTAAAGCAACGCAGTGCCGTACACAAAAAATGGCCTGGTCAGGAAGGGGGTAAAACCTTCCGGAGCTGAAGTGGTTAAGGGAAAAAAAGCTGAGTAATACTGGAATATACAAGGCTTAAAAAAATCATGAAGGGGGTGAATACTCTTTCACAGCACTGCAGGTGATGCAATCCCTCTGCTATCTAGTTTGATGCCCGCTGTTCCCACTCACCCTCCTCTATATCCATTACCCCCAATGGACCCCTGCTCTCCTTTATGCATATTCCTTTCTGATCCCCTCCCCCTTCCTCAGATCCTAGTTTATAACCTCCAGCCTTCAAACTATTTTTCTCCTAACAGAGCTGCACCCTCCTCAATTAGATGCGGTCCATCCCTACAGTAGAGCCAGTAGCCAGCTGAAATGTAAGCCCAGTCCTCAAGTAAACAAAAACCCTTCTTTTACCATTTTCTCAGCCACTTGTTCAACTCCCTTCACTCCCATTGCCTCTTTGGTGTGGCTCATGGCACAGTTTAATTTTATGACTCATGTACACACATACATGCCTGCATACATACTGTAAAGTTCGGAGAACCAGCTAGATCGCAAGACACAGGCTTTTCAATCAAAAGGAGGTTTATTAAACTTAAATAGCTTACAGCAGCAAAAACAACAGAGAGAAATATCAGACTCACTGACTTGCAGAGCCCAGTCGCAGTTAAATAGTCCTTAATTTGTATCGCAGGTAACTTTCCCTGCTAGTAGGTTTCCAGGCAGGACACTGCCGTAAAGCAGGGAAGTGTGAAAGAGATCAACATGTGGGGAGGTGGGCAGTCATCCAGTGCGGATCTAAGGGTCTGTACCCAGGGAGGGGGGGTACTTATGACTCACATGTCCTTTCCATAAATGGTAAGGATCGCCGCCTGGATCTCTGTGAGCGGGCGGGCTGGTTTTGCTGGGTAGCGGGGGGTGCCATGCATCCTGACGGTCGGGGAATGATCTGTAGCCAATTCTGAATGTTGCACGGGATCAGCATTCAGGAAGGTGAAGAGTGCAGGCAGGTCCGCTAGGAAGCGCAGGGTGAATGAGGCCTGTGCCTTCCGGAACGTGACAGCCAGAGGGTATCCCCACCTGTAGGTGCAATCATGGCATCTTGCTGCCTCAAGTACTGGTTTCAGTAAGGCTCTTCTCTGTAATGTTGCTCTCGATAAGTCTAGGAGGATTTGGATGTTTGCTCCATCAAATTAGATCGCTCCATGTTCCCAGGCTCTGCGGGGGATGAATTCTTTCTGCGAGTAGCGCTGCAGCTTGTAGAGAACGTCCCGGGGCCTGTCAGGATCTGATGATTTAAGCCCAAGGGCTCTATGCACCTCATCTATCTCCATTGTGGGTGGGGGAGCTTCCATAAGCCTATGGAAGATAGCTGTAACTGTAGCTGACAGATCTTCAGCTCTGGGGGCATCTGGGAGGCTCCGCAGCCGTAAGTTGTTTTGACACCTCCAATTCCTCCAGGTGGAGCTGCATCTCCACGGCCGTATTAGCGTGGGAGGCCTGGGAGCATTCCAGAGCCAACACCCTGAGTTCCAGGGATGAGGCCGAGGCTTCGTCTGCATCCAGTGTAGTTCAGTTCTCACCTCCACTATGTCTCTGCTGTGTGCCTCCTCTATACAGAGCATAAGGGCCTCGATGTCCGACCTCGTGGGGAGAGCCTGCAGCATGGTGCGGAGGTCCTCCTCTAGGCGGCCTGAGTATTGTGAAGGGCCAGCCATGTCTGTCAGGAAGGCCGCCGGGGTCCCTGAGAGGTGATCGGGTTCCGGGGAGGGAGAGTGAAAGACAGGTGGAGTGGCAATGTCACTGCCCTCCATGCTGGGTGCATGTGGAGCTACTGCAATGACGCCCGGTGAGGTCCCCCGCGGGCTGCGGAAGTATCGCTGAATCCCGGTCTGGGGTGTGTGTCTGGTTCCCATGGGTCGATGATCTGGTTCTGTATCGGTTGGAGTTGCTCATGCCTTATTCATGTGAGTGAAAAGCTGTCGTTTGGCAGGGGGAAGCCAGGAGCTCCTTAGAAGCACGTCTTCCCTCAGCCATCGCTAGGCCATGCCCCTGAATATTTCACATTTTCACTCATCAGTCCAGAGCACCTGCTGCCATTTTTTTTAAACCCCAGTTCCTATGTTTTCCTGCATGGTTGAGTCACTTAGCCTTGTTTCCATGTCAGAGGTATGTCTTTTTGGCCACAATTCTTGCATGAAGACAATTTCTGATCAGACTCCTTCTGACAGTAGATGGCCATACCTGAGTCCCACTGGTTTCCGCCAGCCCTTTACTGATGGAACTGTTGGACATTTTCCGATGTCGAAGAGAAGTAAGCATGATGTGTCTTTCATCTGCTGTTTTTCTTTCAGTTGATGACTGTGTCTCAACCTACATATGAAATTGATTATCATTAGCACCTGCTTGGTATAAGAATTGTAAGAATTGGTGCTGGTTTGAAGCCAAAGGGTAGTTACACTAAATATTGATTTGATTTAGATTTTTCTTCTGATCACTCACTCGCATATTGTAAATTGATTACAATAAACAATTAAAATGCATATATTATTCAAAGCATTCTTACTTTACAGAATTTCTTCATACCTGCCTAAAACTTTTGCAAAGTATTGTTATGCCCCGTACACACGGTCGGATTTTCCGATGGAAAATGTGTGATAGGACTTTGTTGTCGGAAATTCCGACCGTGTGTAGGCTCCATCACACATTTTCCATCGGATTTTCCGACACACAAAGTTTGAGAGCAGGATATAAAATTTTCCGACAACAAAATCCGTTGTCGGAAATTCCGATCGTGTGTACACAAATCCGATGGACAAAGTGTCACGCATGCTCAGAAAAAATAAAGAGATGAAAGCTATTGGCCACTGCCCCGTTTATAGTCCCGACGTATGTGTTTTACGTCACCGCGTTCAGAACGATTGGATTTTCCGACAACTTTGTGTGACCGTGTGTATGCAAGACAAGTTTGAGCCAACATCCGTCGGAAAAAATCCTAGGATTTTGTTGTCGGAATGTCCGAACAAAGTCCGACCGTGTGTACGGGGCATATGTGTTATATTTGTCATCCTAGGAGGGCTATAATATAAGTTTTTTCTACATACCCCAACATATAAAGATTAGCACTGCTCTGATTACCTGAAGCATTTTATAAATTATGGGAAGAGCAGAAGGCATGGCATTAAGCAAGTAAATATACTTTAAAGATTGACTCCAGAAGCAGACTGATAGGGTGCTGTAGAGTATGTGTTGTGCATTGACCCTTAGAAATTGTAGTCTTAAATACTTCATTCTGCCCTGTATAGGTGAAAAAGCATCTTCCATCATACACAGAATATACTGCACATTTCTTGTGTGTTAAAAATAACTGTGATTGTAAAATCTGGGTCTTTAGAGTAGCACGGCAAAAGTTACTAAGGAGGTACATAATGTATTCAATATTTAGACATAGTGCTTGAAGTCATTTCTCCAGTTTTATAAAAAGCAAATATTGTTTTAGGAATCAATATGCTTTATTATGTCTTAGCTGCTGTGTTTAAAATGAATAAATAAAATAAGTCTTCTGAACTGAATGACCCCTACTTATGAAGTAGTTGACCCTGCTTTCATCAGACCTATCTGATCTGGTGCAGATAATGGGAAAAATGTGTGACCTATCAGTAATTATTGCCAATGAGAGACTCATTCAGCATTTTGAAAGTGTAATTGCATTTCTACCTAATGGCAAACCTGTGAAGCTATGTACAAATTTACAAGGAGCAGCACCTGAATATACTTCAATAAAAATCAGCAGTTTGTTGTCACAAGTGGAGGAATGTAGATGGAAATGTTTGTGTACCATCCATCACTTTAGAAAACAGGTGCCAAGTCTCAAAGCCACCAATTTATCCAAACACTTTTTTTTTAAATGTAATGCCGCGTACACAAGACTTCTCGTCGGACTGAACTCCGAAGGACTTTTCGATGGAGTTCTGATGAAACGGACTTGCCTACACACGATCCCACCAAAGTCCAATCGTTTCGAACGTGATGACGTACGGCCGGACTAAAAAAGGAAGTTCAATAGCCAGTAGCCAATAGCTGCCCTTGCGTCGTTTTCGCTACGTCGGACTAGTATACAGACAAACTTTTTTTCGATAGGAATGGAGTCCGTCGGAAAGATTTGAAACATGTTCTATTTCTAAGGTCCATCAGATTTTTCGACAGAAAAGGTCCGATGAAGCCCACACACGATCGGAATGTCCGACGGATTTGTTGCGTCTGACCTTTTCTGCCGGAAAGTCTGGTCGTGTGTACGCGGCATAAGGTGTCCTTATGCAGGCATCCCGCACACCTACCTTCTTCCACTAACTTTGCCAATCATCAGTGGCTATCTGTAGTCCTCTCTGCATCTTTATAATGTACTTGGCGCTTTACCCTGTACCAGAGGCGTAACTAGAACCTTCAGGGCCCCGGTGCAAGAAACAATAAAGGGCCCCCCGGTCTCTGACCAGAGCCCTTCCCACTGATCCCGGGGTCCTTTATTCCCATCGTGGGAACCTTTATTATGGTCCCCCAGTGAGCCAAATTCCTGCCGTTTTGGGGTCCCCTGCCAGAGCCCCTGGTAGTTCCATGACTGGTATCAGTAGTTTTTTATTTTTGTAGTTTACTTTTTTTATTTTTACCATTTTATTTATGTATTTTTTACAATGATATTTTTTATTAGTGTAGCACCCACTATAGAAGTAGTATAGGCTTTTTAGTATACATTGTGTTAGGGTAGTCAAATTTAGTTTAGCTTAGGGCTAAGCCTGAGCTCTGGAATCTGGGTCAAGGTTCAGTGACTCAGGGCTGGATGACTTATCTGACAGCTCTCTCTGGCACTTCCCCCTGGTCTGGAAGACTGTAGAAACTTCCAGAACGAGAGGTTGGGAGTAAGGAGGGGCTGCCATGCATATTTTGATATTTTCAGCCGATCCAGTGAAAGATGGGTGCTGAAAGAATCCTGACACAACACACAGGAGAACGCCCTTCCTGGAGGCATGGGAGCAAGAGAGGACAGAGGGAGTAGCACCGTGGGGACTACAAAAGAGGGGAGACTGTCACATGTAGTCAGTCTCCCTCAAAGACAGTGGTTTGCTTAAGTCTTCAGGTCTTTCCCTAGAGATCTCCTGAGAGTCAGCCAGGTGGGCTGGTGAAGAGTCAGTCGGATGGACTGGAGTAAAGGGGCAGATGCAGCCAGGTGGGTTGGCATTGCCTGAAGAAGTGGTGCTGGGCTCAGTGACCACAGAAAGTAACTGATGTGAAAGTACAAGCTGTGTCACTCCAATGTGCTACTATTAACCACTTCAGCCCCAGAAGATTTTACCCCTTTCCTGACCAGAGCACTTTTTACAATTTGGCAACTGTGCGTACGTTCGACGCTGTACCCACACAAATTTGCGTCCTTTTTTTCCCACAAATAGAGATTTGTTTTGGTGATATTTTATCACCTCTGCAAGTTTTTTTTTTTTTTTTTTTTGCGCTATAAACAAAAAAAGAGCGACAATTTTGAAAAAAAACAATATTTTTTACTTTTTGTTATAATAAATATCCCCCAATTTTTTTAAAAAAAACAAATAACTTCATCAGTTTAGGCCAATATATATTCTACATATTTTTGGTAAAAAAAAATCGCAATAAGCGTATATTGATTGGTTTGCACAAAAGTTATAGTGTCTACAAACTATGGGAAAGATTTATTTTTATGGACAGTTTTATGGCATTTTTATTATTATTATTTTTTTTTTACTAGTAATGGCGGTGATCTGCGATTTTTAGCGGTACTGCAACATTGCGTCGGACAGATCTGAGACGTTTGACACTTTTTTGGGACCATTGCCATTTATACAGTGATCAGTGCTATAAAAATGCACTGATTACTGTTTAAATGCCACTGGCGGGGAAGGGGTTAACACTAGGGGGTGATCAAGGGGTTAATTGTATGTTCCCTCAGTGTGTTCTAACTGTGGGGGGATAGGATTGACTAGGAGAGGAGACATATCGTTTTTCCTACTTAGTAGGAACAAACGATATGGCTCCCTCTTCCCTGACAGCACAGGGATTTGTGTGTTTACTCACACAAATCCCCATGCTGGCGCTCATGCACGCAATCACGCCCACCGGCTACGCACATCGGGTCCCCCGCCGTGCAATGGGCGCGCGCCTCCAGCGGTGCACATTACTGAATTCAGTAGCCATATCAGATGACATCTTTAGGATTATAAAAAGGAAGTTATACTACAACCAGGATAAATCACAGCTTTGCTAACTTTGCTACACAGTACCTTTTTTATAATTTTCTCTCCTGATCTGCTCAAATTGCACTGAACTGCTAAAGGGAGCCATCCTACTGAATAAAATACTGTTTATACTGTTTTCACTATTGTGCAGGATTGCTGGCCTGCGAGTTGAGGAGGCAGAAGGGAGAGATCTGATACATAAGATATTGTGCCAGGTGTCTACTCTCCTGTTAACCTGTTCACACGGGTCCCTGTATTGAGTTAATATTTGTGTTCATTCACAATTAAGGGAACTTTGCACGAATATATTGTGTTTACTAGATGAGATTGAGATAAAGGGTGGTGTATACAGGAGTGTTTCTATTATTGACCAAAGTTGATATACAGATGATACTACAGTAAACATATTTGAACTGTTTCTTTAACCACTTCAATACCAGGCACTTTTGTCCCTTCCTGCCCAAGCCAATTTTTAGCTTTCAGCGCTGTTGCACTTTGAATAACAATTGCACGGTCATGCTACACTGTACCCAAACAAATTTTTTATCATTTTGTTCCCACAAATAGAGCTTTCTTTTGGTGGTATTTGATCACTGCTGGCATTTTTATTTTTTGCGCAACAAATAAAAAAATACAGAAAATTTTGGAAAAAAAAGTGTTTCTGTTATAAAATTTTGTAAATAAGTTTTCTCCTTCACTGACGGACACTGATGAGGCTGCACTAATGGGCACTGATAGGCAACACTGATAGGCACTGATAGGTGGCACTGGTATGCAGCACTGATGGGCATTGATAGACGGCACTGATGGGCACTGATGAGCACTGATAGGCGGCACTGATAGGCAGCACTCATGGGTACTTATGGGTGGCACTGATAGGTGGCACAGGTGGGCACTGATTGGCACTGATAGGTGGGCACTGATAGGCATGGATGGGCACTGATAGGTGGCACTGATGGACACTGATAGATGGCACTGCTAGGTATCACTGATGAGGAGACAAATGGCAGGCACTGACTGGCATTGACTGGCAAGATGTGTGGGCACTGATTGGCATTGGGCACTTACTGGCATCCCTGGCGGTCTAGGGCGGCATCCCTGGTCATCCATATGTTGTGGGCATCCCTGGTGGTCCTGGTGGTCCAGTGTGGGCATCTGCCGGGGGGCTGGGCTGATAAAAAATCAGCGCAGACCTCCCCTGTCGGCTCGCATCTGTCAGATACGAATGAGGAAAAGCCGATCAACGGCTCTTCCTGTTTACATCGTGATCAGCCGTGATTGGAGACGGCTGATCACATGGTAAAGAGCCTCCATCAGAGGCTCTTTACCGAGATTGGTGTAGCGGTGTGTCAGACTGACACAAGAACAGTATTCAAGAACAGTATCCAAACGATTCCAGCTCCAGCGATTAATTTATTCAATGCTCTCCAACATATATAGCACATATAGGATTCAAAAAGTGAAAAAATTCATGGTGCAGTAGAAAACAGATGTTTTATTTCCAAATATCATTGCACTTCCAGATAAACGAAGAAAATCCAAACGAACACAGTCGCAGGTATTCTCTGCAGGCTGGAACATGGTGACATCACTGATTACTGCACCACGTTCCAGCCTGCAGGGAATACCTGCGACTGTGTTCATTTGGATTTTTTTAGTTTATCTGGAAGTGCAATGATATTTGGAAATAAAACATCCATTTTCTACTGCACCATGAAATCTATCCATTTTTGAATCCTTTATGTGCTATATATGCTGGAGAGCATTGAATACATTCATTGTTGGAGCTGGAATTGTTTGGATATTGTTCCTGAAATCCTTTGTGGAATGATTACCACTATGGAAGGAAGGTTTCACAGCTGAGCCAATAAAGGAGGATATCGCAGGTGTTTACTTTGATAACAGGCATGCTTGATCCCTATAGCTTGGGATCCATTTTATCTGGTAAGAGGCTATTTAATCTTTTTCCCTTTGATGTAAGGAAATCCAGCACTGAACATTATGGATATCCATGATTGGCACAGAATACACGTGGACATTCATTTATTAATTTATATATTTCAATATTGATGTTGTGGACTTTTTATATATCAACTTTACCCTTTTGAATCTATATTGATTAGGTTTGCGCACTTTACATACACACATACATGTCGAATTGAGTATTTAGATTTTTTAGTTGCGGCACCCATTAATGTGTTTTACTCATTTATTCACAGATTATATCAATTTGTTTTCACAAATTTTTCAGGGTAAGCGCAAGATATTAAAACTTGTATATCTGCATAAATATGCATCTGCTGATTTGATTCTGCCTGCCCACTATCTTCAAGAACATTTTGGGGGAAGCAGTCAACCCTGCAGCCAGTGAAACACCGAACAGATCAAAATACCCACACACAGATACACTGATTGTTACAGTAAGCGCAGAACTAAACTTACCTAACTCAGCACCTACAGTCAGGTCCATAAATATTGGGACATTGACACAATTCTAATCTTTTTTGGCTCTATACTCCACCACAATGGATTTGAAATGAAACAAACAAGATGTGCTTTAACTGCAGACTTTCAGCTTTAATGTGAGGGTATTTACATCCAAATCAGGTGAACGGGGTAGGAATTACAACAGTTTGTATATGTGCCTCCCGCTTTTTAAGGGACCAAAAGTAATGGGACAATTGGCTGCTCAGCTGTTCCATGGCCAGGTGTGTGTTATTCCCTCATTATCCCATTTACAAGGAGTAGATAAAAGGCCCAGAGTTCATTTCAAGTGTGCTATCTGCATTTGGAATCTGTTGTTGTCAACTCTCAATATGAGATCCAAAGAGCTGTCACTATCAGTGAATCAAGCCATCATTAGGCTTAAAAAAACAAAACAAACCCATCAGAGAGATAGCAAAAACATTAGGTGTGGCCAAATCAACTGTTTGGAACATCCTTAAAAAGAAAGAACGCACCGGTGAGCTCAGCAACACCACAAGACTCGGAAGACCATGGAAAACAACTGTGGTGGATGACCGAAGAATTCTTTCCCTGGTGAAGAAAACACCACACAATAGTTCACAATAGTTGGCCAGATCAAGAACACTCTCCAGGAGGTAGGTGTATGTGTGTCAACGTCAACAATCAAGAGAAGACTTCACCAGAGTGAATACAGAGGGTTCACCACAAGATGTAAACCATTGGTGAGCCTCAAAAACAGGAAGGCAAGATTAGAGTTTGCCAAACAACATCTATAAAAGCCTTTACAGTTCTGGAACAACATCCTATAGACAGATGAGACCAAGATCAACTTGTACCAGAGTGATGGGAAGAGAAGAGTATGGAGAAGGAAAGGAACTGCTCATGATCCAAAGCATATCACCTCATCAGTAAAGCATGGTGGTGGTAGTGTCATGGCGTGGGCATGTATGGCTGCCAATGGAACTGGTTCTCTTGTATTTATTGATGATGTGCAGGATGAATTCTGAAGTGTTTTGGGCAATATTATCTGCTCATATTCAGCAAAATGCTTCAGAACTCATTGGACGGCGCTTCACAGTGCAGATGGACAATGACCGGAAGCATACTGCGAAAGCAACCAAAGAGTTTTTTTAAGGGAAAGAAGTGGAATGTTATGCAATGGCCAAGTCAATCACCTGACCTGAATCCGATTGAGCATGCATTTCACTTGCTGAAGACAAAACTGAAGGGAAAATTCCCCAAGAACAAGCAGGAACTGAAGACAGTTGCAGTAGAGGCCTGGCAGAGCATCACCAGGGATGAAACCCAGCGTCTGGTGATGTCTATATGTTCCAGACTTCAGGCTGTAATTGACTGCAAAGGATTTGCAACCAAGTATTAAAAAGTGAAAGTTTGATGGATGATTGTTAATCTGTCCCATTACTTTTAGTCCCTTAAAAAATGGGAGGCACAAATACAAACTGTTGTAATTCCTACACCGTTCACCTGATTTGGATGTAAATACCCTCAAATTAAAGCTGAAAGTCTGCAGTTAAAGCACAACTTGTTTGTTTCATTTCAAATCCATTGTGGGGTGTATAGAGCCAAAAAAGATTAGAATTGTGTCAATGTCCCAATATTTATGGACCTGACTGTAGGTGCTGAGTTAGGTAAGTTTAGTGTAGCTATGGAGATCTGGTCATCTCTGATGCTGAATCCTGACACAAGGGCTGACAAAGTCTGGTAAAGTTTTCTTTTGACAAAGCACATAAAACTTTGGGCACTTAGGTAATGTGAACCTATTACACACCATTAAAAAAGTGGTCCTCCCTGTCTTCTGGATCCTGTTGTGCTGCCCTGCTACATAATAACCATTGGGGGTCATTCGCTCAGCACAGGTGCTATTCAGAGAACAATGATTTGCATTCAATGAGAAAATGCAAACTATGGTCTGAATGGCCTCCATGCTGAGCGAGTGACCCTCTGTGGTTACTGTGCAGCAGGGCAGCTGCATGGTATCTGGAAGATAGGGAGAATCACTGTAGTAGCAGTGGCTACTACAGTAATTCTCTGCTTTCACAGGGCATTGATCAGGTATGAAATATGTTTGCTTATATTAGTCCAAGCTAGATCAATATAACTATGCGAACGTATCCATACCTGAAATTCAACTTTAAAGTAGAATCCTGAGCTTTACCTAACTAGTCCTAAAAATGCTACCTCTCCCCTCTTAACACTTATACAAACTAACCTGTGTAAGAAAGATGTCTATACTTACCTATTTGCAGCCTGATCCAGTCCTGTCACGTGATCAGTCTCCCCTGTGTCGACCAGCGACCACTGCAGGGAAGAGGAGGAGGCACCAACAATGGATTGGCTATAGGAGCCTATGGGTGATGGCACTACTTCCAGGCATACCTAGCCACTGACAAATGCTTTCTTTTCCCCCCTGCATCCGGCACTGGCTTACACAGGGGAGCTCACTTTACTGGACCGGAGCAACCTGAAAATAGATAAGTGCAATGATGGGTACTCTTTTTTTGTACAGGTTAGGTCATATAGGTTTTAGGAGGGAGCATTTTAAAGACTAGTTAGGGTAAAGCCCAGAATTCTACTTTAATGATGTATGAATACATACTGTACAAAGATGCTTTAACCTCTTGCCGACTGCCCCACGTATATTTACTGCAGGGTGGCGGCTCCTTTGCGCATAATCATGTGCAGGTACTTGATTCTGTACTTCCAGGTCTGGGGCGCACACACACGCCGCCGGCGACTCGCTTTTGATGTTATCGGTGGGTGACCCAACGATCGTTCCCGACAGAGGCAGAACAGCAGTCTGCCTATGTAAAAAAAGGCAGATCACCGTTCTGTTAATAGGGAAGACTGAAATCTAGGTATTCTGCTAAGCAAGAACACGGATCTCTGTCTTCCCACAGTTAAAGCACCCCCACACAGTTAGCAAGCACTCCCTAGGGACACATTTAACCATTTGATCGCCCCTGTTAACCCCTTCCCTGCCAGTGTCATTAGTACAGTGACAGTGCATATTTTTTAGCACTGATTACTGTATTGGTGTCACTGGTCCTCAAAAGTGTCAATTAGTGTCAGATTTGTCTGCCGCAATGTTGCAGTCTCGCTATAAGTCACTGATCACCGCCATTACTGGTAAAAAATTCCATAAAAATATCCCATGGTTTGTAGACGCAATAACTTTTGCACAAACCAATCAATATAGCAGAATACATATTGGCCTAAATTGATGAAGAAATTAGATTTCTCTAATTTTTTATTGGAAATTTTTTTTAGCAGAAAGTAAAAAATATTGTTTGTTTTTTTTTTTTAACTGTTGGTCTTTTTTTGTTTAAAGCGCAAAAAATAAAAACTGCAGAGGTGATCAAATACCACCAGAAGAAAGCTCTATTTTTGGGAAAAAAGGACATCAATTTTATTTGGGTACAGTGCAATTGTTAGTTAAAGTAAGGCAGTGCCATATCCCAAAAAATGGCCTGGTCATGAAGGGGGATAAACCTTCTGAAGCTGAACTGGTTAAATTGAGGGTTTATTTCTTGTATGGTTCCCCTTTATATGTATAGGGATCTGCTGCCCTACTTTCTATAAGTGACTGTGCTGCTTATTATTCACAGAGATTTAGATTCAGATTCAGAATAAATTATTATTCCAGAAGGGAAGTTTATGAACGTCACTTTCTGTCTCTGGGTGTCTGGCTTGGAAACCCCAGTAGGGGAAAGTGGAGAGAGTGAGGAACTGAGGACACATGTTCTGTCCATAGAAAAGCTGCTGTTGCTAAAGTCAGACCAGAATACAGGGATTAGTGCTCCTATGTTTAATTGTTTAGTATTTTAGCCAATTCCTCTGGGTGTATACAGTGCCTTGAAAACGTATTCCTACCCCTTGAACTTTTCCACAATTTGTCATGTTACAACCAAAAAACGTAAATTTATCGTTATGGGATTTTATGTGATAGACCAACACAAAGTAGCACATAATGGTGAAGAGGAACGAAAATTATAAATAGTTTTAAATTTTGTTTTACAAATAAATATGTGAAAAGTGTGGCGTGCATTTGTATTCAGCCCCCCCCCGAGTCAATACTTTGTAGAACCACCTTTTGCTGCAATTACAGCTGCAATCCTTTTTGGGGATGTCTCTACCAACTTTGCACAATAGAGAGTGACATTTTTGGCTTTCTTCTTGCCGCTCTTCCACAAAGGCCAGATTTGTGGAGCGCACGACTAATGGTTGTCCTGTGGACAGATTCTCCCACCTGAGCTGTGGATCTCTGCAGCCCCTCCAGGGTTACCATGGGCCTCTTGGCTGCTTCTCTGAATAATGCTCTCCTTGCCAGGCCTGTCAGTTTAGGTGGACGGCCATGTCATGGTAGGTTTGCATATAGCAACATAAATTCCCTTGAAAAACAACTAATAGGACTTTCATGCTACCACCACAATAAATTTTACTGTAAAAATATCAAATGTTCTTTATTTTTTATTTACAGTTTGTTTGCATACAGCTATCATCCATTTTATGTACAAGTGGTTCCAATATTAGTTACAATTAAAAAGATGATAGATGAAGTTTTCACATTCAACGCTAGACACGTGCAGAACGGAAAAATTTGTTACGGATAGATACGTTATGTTACTAATTTTGTTTCATTGATTAGTTGCGGAATTTGTTTCATTTCATTTAGTTAAATTTAGTTTATTAATTTTCTAAGGAATTCCAAATTTTCAGAACGATTCAAACGATTCAAAATCGGTCGAAAAATGGCTGACCGATTTAAATTCTGTGTAAAGAATAGCTAGTTGTTAAGGATCGGGCCAGGAAGCCGACCGCCACGTCTTTAACAACCGATGACTTATGAGCTGTCAGCGAGCTTCCCCACGAAGAGCTGAAATGTAAACAAAAAGATTGCCGGCAATAGAAAATTCAAAAGAACAGACAGCGTGGACCCCCCATTGCATACCAGGCCCTTCAGGTCTGGTATGGATTTTAAGGGGAAACCCTGCACCAAAAAAAAAAATGGCATGGGACCCCCCCCAAAAATCTATACCAGACCCTTATCCGAGCATGCAGCCCGGCAGGCCAAAAAAAGGGGGTGGTGAGAAATACATTGGAATAACCAAAAATGTTCCATAATAGCCAAAAATGTATATTCAGACTGAAACAAAGTGTACATGTCTATTTGACCTGTTTCACAGGGCAAGGCCTGCTTCTTCAGGAAAGACAGATATTTTTTCCACTTGTCTGAAATATCATCAAGAAGTGAAAACATTAAAACCAAAACAAAGAGAAGATACCTTTATGGATAGGCAAGTCCAGATGCTAAGACATAGGCCAGAAAGGAAGAAGACACTTAGTGTTACTAAACCCACAACAGTAAAATCAGTCTGTAAATGTAGTAAAGCATGCTTGTTATGCTCACTGTGGAACCTAGGGGGTTAATCCTCTGCATTGTGTAAAAAGACTGTTTGATCCTGTATGCACAGATCCTCCTCTTCTTCCACGGACTCCAAAAAAAGGTCCGGATAAGACAGAGTTACTGGAGTCAGGCTGCACATGCTCAGTTTGGTGTGTATTGCTAGAGCGTTTTTTTTTCTTTCTTGGGAGCGTGCATGTGATTGGCACAGGGGCAAGCTTTAACCAGGCACTGATAGAAGTCACAAGACTTCAGCAATACTGCCGATGAGAAAATGTATTTACTAAAATTATTGCATTTCCATGTTCTGTGTACTGTGGGAGACCAGATATAATGAATGCAGGGTCCTGCGTTTAGTAACAATTTAATGCCACAGAAGGAAATCAGCAGGCAGCATTCTATACAGTATATTTCCACTTGTGTCGTCCATTGTGCCTGCTCCATACATAAACAAAGAGCAAACCTTCTTTCTCCTGGAGTCTACGATGTGCATCTATATACTTGTGGCTAATGTTATAAGCTGGTTGCAGTAGTTCCTCTGCTCACAGAGGCCCTGTTCTTGGTGGAGGCACTTATAAAACCCACTCTTCCACTTAGCTAAGGTTCTGTTTCTCTTATTTACCTACAGGCATAGCGCAATATCCTGTTTGGGAGGGCCATTTCTCATAACCACCACCACCAAAAGAGGGCTACATATGTTTTGCAGCTGTGTACTATTTTGCTTTCTTCTTGTTATTTAATCCATTTTTAAGATTTCCAGTTTGACATATGAGACAGCAGAGCTGTAATGTAACAACTAGAGGAGCCTTGCATATTTCAGTTAACCAATATAAGGTACAAAAGCTAAATGTTTTTAGCACATCTATCATTTATGTAGTATATTACTATGGTGTGGTTTCTTCACACCCTTTTAGAGTACTATATGAGTGTATTATACTCTCTCAAATACCAGCCCGGATGACTCCACAAATAACTAGTCAAGGAGGTACAGTATGTGTTACACCCATATACGGCAAACAGTCACTCCTTTTTAATTGCTGCTGTGTAAAAATACATTCTACATTAATATCCTTGCAGGTTGATTAAAAAGGGTCAGCCTGCTTTACTGCCTTATATATTTTAGGTTGTGGATTCCCACTTCAGGACATGAAGCAGAAAACCAATATTTAGAAAATACTCAACAGTCTCTAGAGTGGTTTTGGCTGTTTGCCTGCTGTATAATTTTTACAATATGAACAAGTGCGTCCTTAAAAGACTTTATAATTAATTTGTCACTTCATAGAAGGCTATTGTAAGTGATTCCTGTCATTTCTCATAGCAGAGTCTTCTGGTCTCTGCAGTTTAAAATAATTTGTTCTATTCAGTTATTATACATTGTCCAATTTGGTTGTTTCAATTCAGGGTCAAAAGTAGAATCAATCACTTAGGGCCATTTTCTTAAACCAGGTTAAGATTTAGGAATGTGAATTCTGCCATGTAAGTTGGTAGAGGAAGTCAGCATCCACAAAAAAAAATGATGTGTGGTGTTTTTTTGATATCCTATTATTTGTTACAACATACACATTACAGAGTGTTAGTTTAGTATTGGATTATTTGATTAAAGGTGTATATTGGAATTCCTCTTTCTATGAAATCCAAGGAACTCAGTCCTGCACTTCAGTGGTGCACAAACCCAACTGCCCCCTCCCGTGTCATCGTTTATTGATATAGAAGTGGAACATAAGTAAGCAATATTATTTCTAGGCTTATAAATAGAGCTGATAGTACTATAAAGCTGTTACAGTTAAATAAATATGTGGTCCATTACAGGTAAATCATTTCTAAGTGAATGTAAATTCTAAAACTTTTGGCAATGGGGGCCAGAGGGGATTGAAGCTGGGCTTTACCTTCAAAACAGGAACACTTATGATGTGCTCCGTCCTGGCTATATGAAACACCAAAGGCCTGTCAATGGTGGGAGAAGCCTAGGGCAAAGGTCATGCATATAACAGGGCTAACTTCCAGGAATCTCCATCTTCAGGGGCTCCTCTGTTCACTTTTGTACTGTTGCTGCATCCCTTTCATTCAACATTGCTAATGGTGGGATTAAACATGTCTCATTGTCTGTCAGTGGGAAAAAAATAAGTCCAATTACTGGTGTCCGTGAAGTAACCTAAGCCTCAGTGGCGTAACTCCCAGGGTCACAAAGGTCGCACTTGTGACTGGGCCCTGACATTCTGCCACTGTGTGTGTGTGTGTGTGTGTGGGGGGGGCAAAGTCAGTGCCAGCATTAGGCACTGTGTGCTGAATCTCAGAGCCGAGTGCCTGGGGTGAGCTCCAGTTACTTGCCTAACAGGGTGTGCTAGCATGTGCACCCAGTTCACCTGCCCCCTATCTCTTGCAGGGTGCCTGGGGTCCCACACTGGCAATCGCCCCCTCCGTGGCAGCTGGCATGTCTCACCATCGACTGCCTGCAGACCTCATTGAATCTGGCTTCTCAGCTCTGATGTTCTCCTATACACAGACAGGAGAAGGAGGAGCCGTGCTGATGGTCTGATGATCTGAGGTCTGTGTATGGATGTACATATACAGGGGGGGGCAGAATAACGGAGTAACGGGAGGGGGGCAGGTAATAAGCATATCCACCTGGAGGAGTGATGGGGGGAGGAGTAAGAGAATATGTGGTTTGGGAGGGGAGAGGGGGGGTTGGTTGGATTTAATATCCCCCACACCAACTTCTAGCACAAGCCCTCTCCCCTCCCAAAGCACCCCCCAGCACATATCCTCTTACCACCCCCTGTCCCCCAGATCAAAGAGATGCCGCCTGCCACAGAGGGGGCAATTGTGTTGTCTGGGACCCCTGGCACCTGTAAGAGTATATATATCCCACATAATATTGTGTCTTTATGTACATAGGAGATAATAAAAAATAAAATCTGAGACCCAGGCACCATTGTGCCTGTTGTATCATTGCTAGCATTGCATGTTGCACCCTAAACACTTGCAGCTTTAGTAGGTAGAACAGTAAAAGCAGTTCATGAAGCCAGGTGTTCAAGTTCCATTTAATAGCCCTGTCAAGATACAGCCTAGGGTCCCTTATTCCTAAAGAAAACGACGTCACAGCTGACAGCAAGTTATTCTTGGAGCTGTTTACATTGGGACAATGTGTTTGAGAGAGAAAAAATCCAAACAATTAATCACTCCGTATTTTCCCTCCCATCCCTTCTCCGATCAAGCTCTCGGCGTATACACAAAGCTTGTAATCAGAGTGCTGCGTTATAAACAGAGACCCTGCTCGCTCCCTCCCGGGACCACACAGAAGACTGAGGCCTACAGCTGGGTCTGCAAAAGGTCCCTCAACTGAAGCAAATTTTCAGCAAAATGGAGAATCTTATTTACTAAGAATCTATTGCACAGACATGTTACAGATGACATAATATTGCCAACTAATCTTGGTCCTTTTAGCTTTATGTTTGTCCCATTTTACAGCCTGTAATGACAAAAATGTGGAAGCTGCCATTACCAAGGTCTTATTGCCATTGCTTATTGCCTGGCTGCTTTGCTGACCCTCTGAATAAACTTTACTGAATGAAAAATTAAAATAAGGAAGTCTAACTTTACTGCAACTTTTCTGATCTGTATACAGGTGCATCTCAAAAAATGTGAATATCATCAAAAAAGTTAAAGTGATTGTAAAGGCATAAGGTTTTTTCTATCTCAATGCATTCTATGCATTAAGATAAAAAGCCTTCTGTGTGCAGCAGCCCCCCTCAGCCCCCCTAATACTTACCTGATCCCCATCTAGATGAAGCAATGTTGCAGCAGTGTCTCGGCTGCCCAGGACTCCCCTCCTCATTGACTGAGACAGCAGCGTGGCGCCATTGGCTCCCGCTGCTGTCAGTCAGCCAGCCAATGAGGAGAGAAAGGGGGTGGGGCGGGCCACATTTCCATATCTGAGTGGACACACAGAGCTGCGGCCCATCTCGGGTGCCCCCATAGCAAGCTGCTTGCTGTGGGGCCACTCAACAGGAGGGAGGGGCCAGGAGCACCGAAGAGGGACTTAAGAAGAGGAGGCTCCGGGCTGCTCTGTTCAAAATCATTCCACAGAGCAGGTTTATTATTTTTTATAACATAACATGTTTAGTATTTTTAACTAAAAAAAAATGACTTTAGTATCTCTTTAATTTATTTCAGTAATTCAAATAAAAAAGTAAAACTCATTTATTTTCTATGGATGCGTTACACACAGAGTGATATATTTCAAGCATTTCTTTCTTTTAATTTTCATGTTAATGGCTTACAGCTAGTGAAAACCCAAGATTCAGTATCTCAGAAAACTAGAATATTACATAAGATCAATAAAAAAAGAATTTTTCATACTGAAATGTTGGCTTACTGAAAAGTATGTCCATGTACAGTATAGTATGCACTCAATACTTGGTCGGCTCTCCTTTTGCATGAAATACTGCATCAATGCGGAGTGGCATGTAGGCGATCAGACTGTTGCACTGCTGAGGTGTTATGGAAGCCCAGGTTGCTTTCATAGTAGCCCTCAGCTTATCTGCATTGTTGGGTCTGGTGTCTTTCATCTTCCTCTTGACAATACAGCACAAATTCTCTATGGGGTTTAGGTCAGGTGAGTTTGCTGGCCATTCAAGCACAGTGATACCATGATCATTAAACCAGGTATTGGTAATTTTGGCAGCGTGGGCAAGTGCCAAGTCCTGCTGTAAAATAAAATCAGCATCTCCATAAAGCTGATCAGCAGAGAGAAGCATGGAGTGCTCTAGAATTTCCTGGTAGAGGGCTGCGCTGACATTGGAACTCATAAAACACAGAGGACCAACACCAGCAGATGACATGGCTTCCCAAATCATCAATGACTATGGAAACTTCACACTGGACCTCATGCTACTTGGATTCTGTGCCTCTCCACTCTTCCTCCAGACTCTGGCACCTTGATTTCCACATGAAATGCAAAATTTACTTTCATCCGAAAAGAGGACTTTGGACCACTGAGCAAAAGTCCAGTCCTTTTTCTCCTTAGCCCAGGTAAGACGCTTCTAAGGTTGTCTCTGGTTCAAGAGTGGCTTGATGCAAGGACTGCGACAGTTGTAGCCCATGTCCTGGATACGTGTGTGTGTGGTGGCTCTTGAAGCACTGACACCAGCCATAGTCCACTCTGTGAATCTCCCCCAAATTCTTGAATGGCCTTTGCTTCAGAATCTTCTCAAGGCTGTAGTTATCTCTGTTGCTTGTGCACCTTTTTCTACCACACTTTTTCCTACCACTCAACTTTCCATTAATATGCTTGGATACAGCACTCTGTAAACAGCCAGCTTCTTTAGTAATGACCTTTTGTGACTTACCCTCCCTGTGGAGGGTTTCAATGACTGTCTTCTGGGCAACTGTCAAGTCAGCAGTCTTCCCCATGATTGTGTAACCTACTGAACCAGACTGAGAGACCATTTAAAGGCTCAGGAAACCTTTACAGGTTTTTTGAGTTAATTAACTGATTAGAGTGGTATACTAAGATACAACTTTTTCATAATATTTTAATTTTCTGAGATACTGAATTTTGGGGTTTCATAATCATCAAAATTAAAAGAAAGAAAAATGCTTGAAATATACCACTCTGTAATGAATCTAAATAATATATGAGTTTCACTTTTTGAATTGAATTACTGAAATTAACTTTTTGATGATATTCAAATTTTACGCTGCAGCCTCCTTCAGATTCTTTGGCATTTGGCACTTCTTGGCATGCCAGATGCATGCTTCTCCTGCTGTGTGCCCCACAGTTACATCCTCTGACCCCCAATTTACTGTTGAGTTGTGTAGTGTCCTTCAAGTGGCTGTATGTGAAAATCTATTGTGGATTGTTGTTTTCTGCCATTCAATATTCATCTAGAACAGGGGTCTCCAAACTTTCTGAACAAAGGGCCAGTTTACTGTCCTTCAGACTTTGAAGGCCCAGGCTGTGGTCAGTGTGGTTTAAAATGCCCTGACTTCAATGGGGGTAAAGAATGCCCCATCATTGGTATTAGTCGGAGGAATATTGCTCCATTGTTGGTGTTAGGGGCACCAAGAAATGGTGCCCCATCATTGGTGTTATTGGAAAGAATAGTGTCCCATCATTGGTATCAGTAGGAGTAATAGTGCTGCATTGTTTATTTCAAGGCAAGGAAAAGGGCCCCATCATTGGTGTCATTGGGAAGAATATGGCCCTGCAGTTGATGCCAGTGGGAGGAATAGCATCCCATCATTGGTGTCAGTGGGAAGAATAGTGCCCCATTGTTGGGGTTAGTGGTAGGAATAGTGCTCTATTGGTATCAGTGACAGGCATTATGCCCCACTGTTGGTGTAGAAGGAACAGTGCCTTGTATCAGTGGGAGGACTAGTGTCCCAAGGGCCTGATAAAGGCAAGCAAAGGGCCACATCTGGCACTCGAACTGTAGTTTGGAGACCACTGATCTAGAAGAAATGCAAAGGAGGAGGCCCCCCTTAAGAATGCTCTATATTAGTCAGTAGTGTCTCCAAACTGGTATAAGCAAAGTTTAGCAAAACAATTGATGGTTAGAAGCCACTCATCACTCCAACATCCTGCGAATGCCTCCCTAGTCACATTCTGCCCTCTGATGACTGCTCCTGTTGGCCACATAAATGTGGATGAAAGGCAGGTTATGCTGCCCTTGCAGGTCCTCCAGCTTGCCCACTTCTCTGTTAAGTGTATGGAAAACAGTAATTTTCCTGTGTAGGAGGCACTCAGCAGGGGTCCTGGCTCATTAGCAATATAAGAGACAACTACCTTGGCTTTTTCCTTCGTGTGCTGTGGCTAAGGTCAGAGACACCGGTGCAGCCAATCACATCTGCCCCTTTCTTCCTGTAGGCCCAGTGGGGGGGGCTTAAACTCTGGCTGCTGTTACACGCCAGTATTATTGCTCTTACAGGACCTACTGTTCACAAGCTTGATTTTTTTTTTCCTGTTGAATTCTATTGTGCCTTTGGGCTAGGGCCAATATGGGTCCACTTGGGAAATACAACCACTTGGCGCTATGCAATTTAAGAATAATTTTAAAAAATATTGTTTAGCAATAGGATGTATAGTTGTCTATGGTGAGCTTTAACAACATTTAAAACAACCATTACCAACTCTGTTGACTTTAATGTTTGCTCTCTTGCGCACATGGAGCCACCACAAGAATCTTCAGCATCCAAGACCTCTGGGTGTGTCAGAAATACTTGCTTTCCCCACTAAGTACTTTTCCCCCCTCTTCCCAGCTGCCACCTTACTAGGTGTGTCCCTTTGGAGGTGCAGGGATCCACTTGTAAGATAGTGGCTGGGGGAGGGGGGAGACACAGGCATCTGATACACCCTGAAGGCCCTAGGGTCACTGCTAGCTCTGCTGGAGGGTGCAAAATAGCAGTAATTATAGGTATTAACCACTTCAGCACCGGAAGATTTTCTCCCTTAATGACCAGGTCATTTTTTGCGATACAGCACTACATTGCTTTAACTGACAATTGCGAAGTCGTGCGACGCTGTACCCCAAAAAAATTGATATCCTTTTTTTTCCCAAAAATAGAGCTTTTGGTGGTATTTGATCACCTCTGCGGTTTATTATTTTTTGCGCTATAAACAAAAAAAGACCGACAATTTTGAAATACAAAACTACATTTTTTTAATTTTTGCTATAATAAATATCCCCAAAATAATAAAAAAAAAATTCTTGATCCGTTTAGGCCAATATGTATTCTTCTGCATATTTTTAGTAAAAAAAAATCGCAATAAGCATATATTGGTTTGCACAAAAGTTATAGCATCTACAAAATAGAGGATAGATTTATGGCATCTTTATTATTATTTTTTTTTTACTAGTAATGGTGCTGATCAGCAATTTTTAGCGGGACTGAGACATTGTGGCAGACAGATCGAACACTTTTGACACTTTTTTGGGACCAGTAACCTTCATTTAGCGATCAGTGCTAAAAAAAGGCACTGATTACTGTATAAATTACACTGGCAGGGAAGGAGTTAACACTAGTGGTTATCAAGGGGTTAAATGTGTTCCTTGGGAGGTGTCTCTAACGGTGGGGGGAGGGGACTGGCTGGGAGTACAGAGAGATCGCTGTTCCTAATCACTAGGAACAGATGATCACTCTGTACTTCCCTGTCAAAATGGGGATCTGTTTGTTTACATTGATAGATCCTGGTTCTGGCTCTCTGTGGAGCCACGTGCATCAGCTCCCCCACCGTGCAGAAGTTGTTAAAGGGAACAACGTACAGCTACGGCGATTCAGGGGAATGAGCCGGCCTGCCGCAGTATAATGACGGCAGCTGGTCAGCAAGCGGTTAAACATGATTTTTTTTAATGTATCTAACAGAGGCTCTTTAATTAAGAACATTTTGTCCAGTGGTGTAAAATCCTGATTTGGATCAAGACAATCCAGTCATCACTAGTTATGAGCAAATATGGTCATTTTCATATACATATGTGAATGATTAAAAGCTACATAAAAACATCATTTTTACATTAAGTCCATGATCATATTGACCTTATTACATGCATACATCTCAAAACAAATACAGGTTTAAGAATGTAAGATAAATGAAGTTATGCTGCAGTGCTCATTACTGCAGGAATTATTTTAACTTCTTGTTTTGCTCTTAGATTCTGTTTGAATCTAATTATTCATATAGAGCAATTTTCTAGTCTTGGAAAATATTTTCCAGTTATATATTCTAGGATGACAAAAATGGTCTTTCTTCCATGTCATGGGGCTTATCCATATCCATGCTGCACTTCAATGCTAGAGTCTTGTCTGTATTTCTTTCCTGATATAAATGGTCCCATAATGTATATCCTAATGAAAGCAGCATGTATGTCGTCTCAGACCGGGTTAGATTCCCTGCTGTTATGTTTCTGGAGGCCTGCGTCTTAAGCACTGTATAATAAATCAAATAGAAAGCCAAATTGAATTTGTGCTATTTATATGTAGATTGCCTTTAAGTAAACCATTTCCCAAAATATCACACAAAACACCAGCAATGTGTTACATTAAAAACCACAGGAACATATGTAAAACAACATGTTGGAGATGATGTCATATTTTCTATCCATGTCTAGTGCATTTAGCGAAATGCTGTCCTCGCTATGACAAGCCTTGTGTAATGTCAATCACACATGTGTTCACACTTGCAACCAGGAGCACATCTTCATGTCAGATGTATATTGCTAGACTGCTGGTATGTTTCCATAGGGTCCAGAACCAATTTTTGTTTTTACTAATACCATTCAATAACATCCAAAGCCTTTCAAGGGCATTTTAGGGGCTCAAAAGGTTTGAGGGCTAGAGCAGAGTGACCTAGAGATGCACTCACTGGTCTGCTGCTTTTACTTTTGTCCAGGCACAGGCTGTGGAAGACAAAACCTGTAAGGCTACTTTCACACTGGGGCGGGCGCCGGCGGCAAAGTGGCATTTTTTTTAGCGCTGCTGTAACGTAGTTACAGTGGCGCTATGCGGCCGCTAGCGGGGCAGTTTTAACCCCCGCTAGCAGCTGAAAAAGGGTTTGGCGGTGCTGCCCCATTGTTTTCAATGGGCAGGATCGCTTTAGGAGCAGTGAATACACCGCTCCTACAGAGCTGCAAAGATGTAGCTTGCAGGACTTTTTTGACCGTCCTGCAAGCGCACCGCTCCCTCGGGCTTTCACACTGGAGAGGCAGGTGAGGCTCTTTACAGGCACTATTTTTAGAGCTGCAGCGCCTGTAAATCGCCTCAGTGTGAAAGTAGCCTTAGTGCTGCTTAACAGCAGCAGAGAAAAATCGTATCTCCTATCGTGCCAGATAGGGATGTGCTGTGTGGTGGATGTAAATCTAAGAACGGTATGGACAGAATTACAAATATCTTTGGCAAGCAAAACATGCCCCCGATATTGTATATAAATTTTATCTGTGCATTAAAGCGGAGTTCCAGCCGCAAAAAAATTTTTTTGCTGACTTCTAATAAGGACACTTACCTGTCCAGGGAGCCCGCAATGTTGGTCCCCCAAGGCCGATCCATCCAGCGGATCGGGTGCAGTCACCGCCATTCTAACTAAGGGAAACAGGCAATGCAGCCTTGCGGCTGCACTGCCCGTTTCCTACTGCGCATGCGTGAGTCACGCTGAGATTTGTGAATGGCCAGCTTGTCTTCTGGGACACACAGGTCCCAGAAGACAGTGGGGGGGATCGCCGCACAAAGGGATATGATGTCCTGGGCCGCGGCCCAGATGGATCGGAAGTACACTATGTACTTCATAAAAAGGTAGGAAGGAAACCAAAAAAAAAAATTTTAATATCCAAAAACAAGGGGTGCTCTTTCGTTTAAGATCACCTCTCAAAAGTGGGTGGAACTTGGCTTTAAAGCGGAATTTCAACCTTATAATAATTACAACATAGGCACCTGCAGGAATGTTTAGTAAATTAAATCTACAGATACTTATAGATAATGGAAGACTTTTTATTTTTTGTATCAGTGGCGGCCGGTGGTATTTTTTTGTTGGGGGGGGTGGCAAACAGTACACAGCGAGCCATCCCCTCCGGTCAGTCGGTCACTTACCCCGGGCAACGGACGGGCGACCAGCTAGCTCCCCCTGCATCTCCTCTCCTCGCGTCTCCTCCTTCCTCCTCCTGATGGCCAGCGTAGCTTCTCCTTTGGCCCAATCGGGAAACGGGTCCCAGACCCACTTTTTGATTGGCCGGGAGCAGAATTAGTTTAACACTAGCGAATATTCATTCGCTAGTGTCACCCAACTGCGTGGGCTCAGAGCGCAATGCTCTGTGTCTCGAGCCCACCCTATTTTGAAGCCTATTAGAGCCTCTGCTTCAACAAAAAAACACCCCCCCATTGGAATCCATGCATCCATCGCCCTGCATGTAGATTAGGGACCAGACGCATGGATAGGGGGCAGCGCCAGTGCGCCCCTTATGGACCGGCGCCACTGCTTTGTATACTATTTTTGTTTCCTCCCCATTCTTCTCATGGTGCCCATTTTTTTTTACTAAGGGCAGGTTAATCAATTTTACCCACACTTCCTGGAACTTTGTCCAGAATTCTGGATTTGCCTACTCAAACATGACAGAAACTTGCATCTGTGAGGCCCTGGTTACATTGACCAGTGCCTCACTCAACCAGGAAGTGTAAAAACAGTATTTGTAAGTAAAAAAAATAAAACTTTTTTAATTAATACATGATAATTTCATATCTGCATGCTGATTTGATCTTTTACTGAACGGGGGGGAAGTTCTGCTTTAAAGTGTATATTACTCTAAATATTTTTTTTCTATGTTTATTTTATATTCAGAATCTCCATCATTTTCATGTACATCTTCCACCTGAGCACCTAGTTGATCCTTACAGCACCTTTCTTCCTTGTTCTAAACTGAGCATACAAAGCAGAGATGCTGATCTGCGCGTTCATGGTCAGGCTAGCCAAAGGATTCAAACTTTCAGAGGTACAAGACACTGTGCAGATACACAGCATGCCTGCATTGAGTACCTTGTTTAGCCACCACAGTCCCTCCCGATCAGAGCCCATCTCTGACATACCCCTACTATCAATCACAGCTGGCCTCTTGAACATGCTCCCTGTTCAAGCACAGCCTGCATCTGGCCTGAGGCTAAACCAATTATGGAATACAGGCACATGACTGCTGAGAAGCATAAGCTCATTTATGACCCACCAATAAAACAATACCTTGTCCCCCCAAAAAGACACGGAAGCTGATTAAGCTGGAAATCGGGCAAGGCCACAGCTTTATTGAACTTTGCAAAAGTACAACTTTCCAAACAACCATGCCAGTCACAGTATAGGTGTGCACCCATAAAACATAAACTCACATAGTCTAAGAGGTCTGTCCTTACCATTAGTGCCAGACAGGCATTAGACTGACCCCAGGATTTACCTTGAGGGCATAGCCCATAAAGCAACATCAAATGCTGGCAAGGTCAAAAACGACAATAAAGCTGTGACAAAACACCACAACGGGCGGGAGGGTGGGCACCTCTCATGACAGCTGAATCTCCTCAGAGCAGTTGGATGTGCCTCAGCGTAGCCTTTTTTTTTTTTTTTTTTTTAGAGTTCAGGCTCCAGCCAGTCACCTCAGGTCTGTGTAGCCAAGCCTAAGGGAGCTACTTAACTTTCCTTCTAGGTTCACACCCACAGTGATGCCATGCTTCCAGCAGTCAAGGCTCCCTTTCCTTAAAGGCGGTTCAAGGGCCTTCATTATGTGTCTCCCCAGTAACCTGTAACCCCACCCCCCACTATAAGAAAAATGGTCACATGACAGACTGTTTTCATCTTTGCCTGCATAAATTTAAGAACCCCCCCCCTCAGACAAACTTTTTTCAAAGTTACTAAGGTGTAACAACAAGTCTCAGTAAGTCTGAAAGCCATTACCTCATTGACTTTCATTGCTCAATCCAAATTGGCAGGTTTGCCAAGCTGGACAGCCGGTTATCATCAGCACTTGCAGCATTGTAGAGCGGGTTCGCTGCACACCTTCTGCACACAGCCTTACAGAGCAGGTTCACCGGTTACCATCTGCTGCTAAAGCCATCCAGACGGGGGTTTGCCAGAGCACACAACAACATCCTATGAGAGGGGCGCCTCCATCATTGAAACCTACTACTGAAGAGCAGGCCTGATGAGAGGGTTCTTAACCAATCAAATATTCCATACCACAAAACATGGTGAAACCCTAGTTAGTGAACTTACCACTAGGCTCTCCAGGCACCCCCATACCTATACTATAGACAGTTGGGGGGTGCTGCCTTCCCTATTCTGCATTACTGCATTAACTGGGCTCTAGTATTATCCGCCATGTACCTGTTACTGACTCTTCTGTTACTGTTAAACCTCACTCAAGTACTTCCTACCAGAACTCCTCCACAAGTCTCCATCTCCTTTCATGGGGGGGGCACCTGGAGCCACTTGGTTGCATCACTAATGCAACATTGTATGGGCCCCACCCATGCCGGCAGGAAGCAAGTTTTTTTTCTCCTTTTTCTTTCTTTTATTTTATGCTGGAGTTCATTCCTCCTTGAATGCAGTTGTTTTATATACTTTAACCATAGCCACATTTTTGTTTTCTTAAAAGAGAAGTTTGGGGTTCCCAAAAAAAAATTATACTCATCTAGGTGGATGCTTCATCTGTCCCCCTCCGCCTCTACACTGAGACCTGAGTGATCAAACTCAGTCAGTCACTGGCTCTCTGCTTTGCCCCTCCAGCACTCACTGGAGCGCTGAGCTGTGCAGGGGCAGGAGTGGCTGGCTCAGTCTCACTCAGGGGCTCACTGAGAGGCTGAGCCAGCTGCCAGTCCAGGCAGTTTGGTGTATCCCGACTATAAAGTTGGGATTGATCCAGCGCCTGGACTGGCTGAGTGAGAATGCAGCACAGGAGTGCAGAACAAACAGCACTCATGTGATCGAGTGATAAGTAGGGCCTAAAGAGCTTCGTCCATACTTCTCCTTAATGTCCTGCAGGCAGGCTTGGACCTTAGACAGCATAGATCCTGGTGGTTTATGTAGTCTGTTCCTGGATCTCCTTACACTGCTCTGAGGTGGCCTTGTTACAGTCCAAGCTGGTTTGAAAAATCTGGGCCCAGTCACCTACATTGCTGTTCCTTGTGTCTGGTGCTCTGCATAGTAAATTGTGTTCTGGTTAAATGTATTTTGGTAATCGCTTGTACTATTCTGTCTTTGCCAATACAAACAGTGTTTACTCAATCTGGCGTGGTTTATTCTACAGTAGGGGGTGTGTCAAAGTGGTATCAAAGAAGGCCTGTTCTGCAGAATACAAGGGACTAGCGGCTCTTTAGGGGGTGTGCTACATGTACTAGAAAGTGTCTATAACGTATGTTCACAACTATGTTAGGCTGTTTTACTGGAGTTTAACTGTGAAACTCAATTTAAAAACTTCTGCTAGAAGGATTGGTGAATTGATGAATGCATTGAATTGGTAAATTGATGAATGCATTTGCATGTATTTTTTGAAAGTTCTCAGATATCATTGTTTGGAGCTTGAAAATGTGTTGATGGCATAACAGATACTTTGAATGATGATGCTATAAACTTAGGGTTTAACAATCATAGTGACACTCAATATTGCAGAATCGTTATAGTTAATCTACCATAGTTTGAGTTTGGCATGAAAGAACAATCTGTCACAGTGGTTGCTATTAACCTCTAATCTTACATATAAAGTTCCAAAGTATTCCATCTCTCAGCCATGCCATAATTGAAAAGCACGCTGGTACTATATGGCATGTCCACACAGTGAGAGGTAGGCAGGAGGGGACCACATACTTCTGTCTGTTGAAAAGCTTGTCTGCACTAATGTACAACTTCTGAATCCTTTGCTTTCCATCATATTTATTGCACAAGATCAATTTTCAGACTACATCACTTTTCTTTATTGATCGCTGACATAGTTTTCATTTTCAGTTGCTTAATGGAGACCCCCACTGACATTTCCTTGGAAAGTTATTTAATGCGTTCTGTGCCCGAGGGGATCAGCAATTTATTTGTAAAGCAATGGCACTGATTGTCCTGTAGCAGCAGCAATGAATCAAGGTTACTTACAGATGTCCCCATCCTTGTGTATACTAGGATGAAGGTGACATTGTAGATATACAATTTCTCTGCATCAGATGTGAAGCTTCCCTAAATCCATTCACCTCTTTCCAGTCAAGGGGCCCTCTCTTTTTAGTTTGTTTTAATATTCACTTCCTAGTGTATAAGTATATTCCAGCTCAGATAGCAGTAATCATTAGACCCTAAGTTTCCAAACTCGTCTATTTGATGCTCTTCCGTTGTAAGGAAATGAGAAAAAGTTTATTCTGCCTGCTCCATTTGTAAAGACCTGCTTGCTGGTTAACCCCTTCACTATGGCAGAACTATGTCAAAATATGTTAGAGTTGGACGTTCATAATGAACACAGTTCCCAATAGTTTGATATGTCACACTTTTAAGGCCAGTAAACAAAAATTACACATTTGTAAAATGTTGATGAATTAGGAACAGATTAGATACATTTAAAATAAAGAAACTTTAGTTGAGAATGACTTGCAAAATTTGAATGACAATCTATTTAATTGGATATGCCTTAGGTTAGTGGAACTCCAGGGAAACCACTAAACACACAGCTGCAAAACATGTATGCCTGCCAACTGGACAGAGGCGATGATTCCTATTAAGGGTTCATGCACGCAAACTAAAATAGGCATTTTTGTATGCCTAGTGTAAATCTCCCAGCACTTTCCCCGGTGCCACACATGCCACGTACAACCATACAAATGAACGGCTGTATGCCTGTGAATGCTGATGTGTCTTTTTTTGGGTATTTGCACATGCATGTCTGGTGAATTTTCTGAATACATCTGATGTGTGTGTGATCGCGCAGGAGCTATAGAAGTGAGACTTGGTTCTGATGGATATACAGTGGAGCGTATCTTCCTTCAAAGGCACCGATACATAATAAAGGTATAGTATAGGTGGACTTCTTTTCTGATCCTAGGCGGCTACCTCTCTGATTGTGACAAAAAAAACACTCAGCAGATGATAAACTTTGGGATGGGTTTAGGGGAGAGCCTAGTATTAAAGTTCATATCTTTTTGGGGGAAAGACCTTCCCCTTCCTCAGGGCTTGAACAGTGGATTTTATTAGAATCACGATGAGATGCAATAGGAGACCCATGTTAGGGCTTGATGAAGACTATCAAGTGTTAAAGGCACTAAGAACTGTCGGCTGAGTGTTTTGGGTTGTGTGCATGAACCCTAAATATCTCACTGGCATGCCAAAGGTGGAGAGGTGATAGAGAAAGCTTCATTGCTGATTTAGGAAATTGATGTTTTGCTTGTCTGGCTGTAAAGCGTGGCAGATAAATATAAGCTGTGCAAATCACAAGAATGGCTGAGCAGAATTACAATTTCCTAATAATCAAAATTTAAGAATTAAAGCTACGGGTTCACCCCCAACCCTCCCCCCACTGGGTGATATACTTGCCTATCTACAATTCTGTCAGACCTATGCTGTGTAGTCCATTATAAACTGCAAAGCTGTCACTGGAAAACTCTCTTAACCAGCCTTAAAGTCACAATGTGATGATGTCATCAAGCTCTGACTTGACATGTGTTGTCATCAAGACTTTGTGACTTTTTTTTTGGTTGGTTGATTTATTCACGTTAGAATAGCATATACAGTGCTGGCACAGCTCACATCTATAGTAACCAGGTTCCAATGTTTAAGGTGAGAGTCCATCTTATTTATAGAAAGGAACATGGAGGGGTGGTGTGTGTCAATATTTTCCATGCAGGATTCATGTGGATTAGCATATCAAGATTGAGCAGATTGCATACTTTTGGGTCACAATTTATAAAGAGCCATTATCATATAATTCTGAACAATAGAACTTTCATGATTTTTATTTATTATTGTGGTGTGATGGCACTGATGTACCGTATGTTTTTCACAAAGGTGATTTTTTGAGCATATATTCTGTTTTCAACAATGGTGAGTACATAAATTGCTGGCACAGTTCACACCTATTGAGTTCATATATTTTGGCTTGTTAGCGCAGGAGGATATTTTTATATAATCCTATGAATTCACACTTAGGTTAACAATGTGAAACTATATGTCATGCTCAGGTTCACAGCAAATGTTGGTATACTGTGAACTATTTAAAATTCTATAACATTATAGGAATTTTCTTCATTCTGAAGAGGGATGAACTTGGCATGAGTAATGCATGGGATTTTGCCTAAGGCACCAGTGTGGTGGGGGAGGCAGCACCAACATTCAAGATGTTCATTTTCTTTGTACTACTTTCTTTTTTCCCACGTTTGGCCAACACTAGTAAATCACTGGCACGCCTGGGGGAAGGGGGTGATGGTTTAGTCATTGGGATTTCAAGAAGCTCTTCTGCTGAGATTGTCTTTTTAAACTGGCTTTATTTTTACTTTAATAATCAAATACAAAATACTAAGTGAATCTTTTTTACAAAAAGGTCTCGTTCAAACTCAACTAAAGCCGGCCATACACGGAGAGAATTTCTTTTCTGCAACCATGGGTTGCAGGAAAGAAATTAGCTTGATTCCCCATCAACACAGACAGTGTTGATGTGGGAATCCCTCCTGCTGTGCCATTGTCTTCTACGGGTGAAGGGGGCGGAAGCCATCTCCGCTGGGAGAAGACAGTGATTATTGCTAGTGGCTATAGCAGCCACTAGCGATAATCGCAAAAGAGAATCCGGCAGGCTTGTTGTACCCAAGTTGGTACATTCAGCTTGCCCATTAAAGGTTCGAACCGTGTATGGCCTGCTTTAAGCCTCGTACACAAGATCGAATTTTCGCAGACAAAACCTTGGACTTTTGTCTGAAGGCGTGTGCCTGGATTTTGTCTTGCATACAAACGGCAAGGAATTGTCGGCCAACAAACACGAACGTAGTGACGTACTACGTGGTTTTTCAGCTCTTTAGCGCCACCCTTTGGGCTCCTTCTGCTAATTTCTTGATAGTAGAAGTTTGGTGAATGTTGATTCATGCTTTTCATTTCGCGCTTTTCAGTTTGCGTTTTTCATTTATTGCTCTTTTCAGTTCATTTCTAAACGGCTGTTCCTCAACCAGACATGTTGCGGAATCAGAGGAGATAACTTGTTATTTATTATTGGCCTTGGAGTTATTGCTTTGACCCAAGTCCAGTCCAGGAACAGGAGGAGGAGGAGTTCTTGGACCAAAAATTGGTTGCTTTATTAATCATGACCAATTATGTCATATGCCTTTGCTGCGGGAGCTCCAGGAGAATGATCCAGATGTTTTTTGGAATTATCCTTGGATGACTGATCCCTGCTTTCACCAACTCTTGCCATTGTTGACCCCCTAGATTAAGAAGCAGGACACATGCATGAGGCTTTTATTTTATTTTTTGGTTGAATAATGATTTGATTTGGTATATTTTCTATATTTTTGGATGCATAGAATGCACTTTTTGGTTAAGTTCTATTGGCAGATAGCATGTCTAATTTTGTTTTCTTTTTTTAATGCACAATAAAAAAAATGTGGAGAATAATACTTGGCTATGTGTTTTACTTCAAATGACAGTTTGGGAGTAGGCAGTTACATTTAAAAAAATACAATGTAAAATTGTCAAGGGACACCAACATAGTTGTATCTTTGATCGTTAAAACTACGGGATAATGGTGTTGTGGTAACTTGCCCCAAAAAAATAATATTATTCTTGATATCACTAGAAAAAAAAGCCTTTGAAAATGTGTTTGTAATAACTCCATCAGTATCACCAGCAAAGCAGCTTCATTATTATCCCAGTAAAGAAGAAGAGAATTGTGTGCTGCATTTCGAGATTTCATAATTTGCCACATCACAAATGTTAATTCTCCGTTACGAACACTAGTTTACAAGACCGACCGCTTCTGGCTCATCCTTGCTTCCGAGCATGCGTGTTTGTACTTTGGACTTTTGTCCGACTGACTTGTGTACACACGCTCGGAAAATCAGACAACAGACATTTGTCCATGGAAAATTTTAAAACCTGCCATCCAACATTTGTCCGCGGAAAATCCGACAACAATTGTCCGATGGAGCGTACAAACAGTCAGATTTTCCGCCAACAGCCTGTCATCACACATTTCCCATTGGAAAATCCGATGGTGTGTACAAGGCTTTAGACAATACAAGTGCTTAAAGTACAACTAAAGGCAAAACTTTTTTTCCCGTTTTGAATAGAGTGGAGAGGGATTAGGGAGATTCCCACTCTCTATTTGTCCTGTTTACCATTATCATTAAAAGTGAAAGTAAGTGAAAATCCTAAATTTTTGGTTGTCCCCAGAAAGGAAATAGAGGGGAAATCTTCCATTGGGGACACTAGTTCTAGTGACCTGGGGGGTCCCCAAGGAATTCCCTTAATTTGCAGTGATTTCCTCTGACTTCCTGTTTAGATATGGGACAGGAAGTGAAGGCAAATCTCCGCAATGGGACAAAGATGGCGAAACAAAAATCTGACAGGGGTTATAACCCTCCCTTGTTCGTTATAAAATGAAAATTTTTTGCCTATAGTTCAACTTTAATAAAGTGGATTATTAAATGCTGCTGTCCATCAAATTCTGGGGGCGGGGTGACCCACGCTGTGTGTGTCTATGGACTCACACAGCCCAGCAGTTGGCCTGCTTTTTAGATCTATCACATAAGTAGTCCAACGGGCAACTGAAGCAGCTTGCACAGCAGGTTGACAACGCCACCACTAATTGCCAGGCAGTGACATAACACTTTCCTCCTGTGAAAGAAAGTGTTGCTACTGGCAGAATGTTGAGGTATGGTATTTTTCAAAAGAGCCATTAAAAAAACAATTAGATTAAAGTGACTGTAATGGTAATCCTTTTTTTTTTTAAACAAACGTCATACTTTCCTACTCTCTGCAATGGTTTTGACCAGAGCAGCCCCAATCCTCCTCTTCTGGGGTACCTGCCAGTGGTCCTGGCACCTCCCCGCTTTCAAAAGCCCCTTTAGCAAGCTGCTTTCTATGGGGGCACTTGTGCAGGCTCAATCGTAAGCCAGTCTCTGTGCACAGCACGGTTCGACCCCAACTCCCACTCTCTACCCTACCCTACCCTGGCGTGAGGGGAGGGACTGACGGTTGCATTGTTGATTTTGATGGAAAAGTCGTGAAGGGGGGCACGAGCGGGGGGGGGGGATATTAATAGCTCAGTTTTAGAGAGATTTAGTTTAAGGAAGTGGTGCGACATCCATGCTGATATGTTAGTTAGTAAGTTAGTAATGCGAGAGGAGACTGAAGGAGTGAGGTGTTCTTCTGTTTTTTTTTCTATTATTAAAGGAAAAAAAATATTATTTTTTAAATTAGCTGTACATTTCTTGCTATTATCAAAACCTACCACTAAAAGAAAATCCAAAATAAATTCTCCTGCTTTTGACGATCGTTGCGATACCACATATGGCCCAAAAACAATAGTGGGCAACTAAAACGCACTGACACTAACATCAATACTAATCTAAAAAAAATCCTACCTAAAATGGAACCTAATGTTTGACCATGACCTTTGACTCTAACCTTGAGCCTAAGGCTGCTTTCACACTGAGGCGCTTTACAGGCGCTATAGCGCTAAAAAAAACGCCTGCATAGCGCCTGTAAAAAGCCTTTCCTCTAACTTCAATGTGAAAGCCCAAGTCCTTTCACACTGGAGCGGTGAGCTTGCAGGACAGTAAAAAAGTCCTGCAAGCAGAATCTTTGCAGCGCTGTAGGAGTGGTGCATACACTGCTCCAAAAGCGCCGCTGGCCATTGAAATCAATGGGCAGCGCCGCCGAACCGCAGTCAAAGTAGGCGGTTTTAACCCTTGTTCGGCTGCTAGCGGGGGTTAAAAGCGCCCCACTTGCGGCCGAATAGCGCTACTAAAAAGATGGTAAAGTGCCGCTAAAAATAGCGGCGCTTTACCGCCAACGCCCCAGTGTGAAAGCAGCCTTAATCTAATCCTGACTCTGACCTAGATAAAACCCTTTTTTTTTTCTTTTTTAACACACACTTCTTTGCTTTAAACTTTTCTATTCTAGTAAGGAGAAAAATATTAAATGTATCTTTTTCTTGATTCAGGAGAAGAAAAAAAACACAGGGGCTGGCTGTATGGTGACTAGGGATGAGCTTCGCGTTTGAGTCGAACCCATGTTCGACTCGAACATCGGCTGTTCGATCGTGCAGAGCTCTGCACAGTGTTCAGCTAAAGCTACAAGTTAGGGTAGTGCGTCCTCCTCACAGTGTTCAGCTAAAGCTACAAGTTAATTTAGTGTGACCTCTGCACAGTGCTCAGCTAAAGCTACAAGTTAGGGTAGTGCATCCTCCTCACAGTGTTCAACTAAAACTACAAGTTAGTGTAGTGCGACCTCTGCACAGTGTTCAGCTAAAGCTAAAAGTTAGTGTAGTGCGTCCTGCTCACAGTGTTCAGCTAAAACTACAAGTTAGTGTAGTGCAAACTCTGCAAAGTGTTCAGCTAAAGCTAAAGTTAGTGTAGTGCATCCTCCTCACAGTGTAAAGCTAAAACTATAAGTTAGTGTAGTGAGACCTCTGCACAGTGTTCAGCTAAAGCTACAAGTTAGTGTAGTGCGTCCTGCTCACAGTGTTCAGCTAAAACTACAAGTTAGTGTAGTGCGACCTCTGCACAGTGTTCAGCTAAAGCTAAAGTTAGTGTAGTGGGTCCTCCTCACAGTGTTTAGCTAAAACTACAAGTTAGTGTAGTGAGACCTCTGCACAGTTTTCAGCTAAAGCTACAAGTTAGTGTAGTGCATCCTCCTCACAGTGTTCAACTAAAGCTACAAGTTGGTGTAGTGTGTCCTCCTCACAGTGTTCAGCGAAAACTACAAGTTAGTGTAGTGCGACCTCTGCACAGTGTTCAGCTAAAGCTACAAGTTAGTGTAGTGCGTCCTCCTCACAGTGTTCAGCTAAAGCTACAAGTTAGTTTAGTGTGACCTCTGCACAGTGTTCAGCTAAAGCTACAAGTTAGTGTAGTGCGTCCTCCTCACAGTGTTCAGCTAAAACTACAAGTTAGCGTAGTGCGACCTCTGCACAGTGTTCAGCTAAAGCTACAAGTTAGTGTAGTGCGTCCTCCTCACAGTGTTCAGCTAAAACTACAAGTTAGTGTAGTGCGTCCTGCTCACAGTGTTCAACTAAAACTACAAGTTAGTGTAGTGCGACCTCTGCACAGTGTTCAGCTAAAGCTACAAGTTAGTGTAGTGAGACCTCTGCACAGTGTTCAGCTAAAGCTACAAGTTAGTGTAGTGTGTCCTCTTCACAGTGTTCAGCTAAAACTACAAGTTAGTGTAGTGAAAGCTCTGCATAGTGTTCAGCTAAAGCTACAAGTTAGTGTAGTGCGTCATCCTCACAGTGTTCAGCTAAAGCTACAAGTTAGTTTTGTGTGACCTCTGCACAGTGTTCAGCTAAAGCTACAAGTTAGGGTAGTGCGTCCTCCTCACAGTGTTCAGCTAAAACTACATGTTAGTGTAGTGTAACCTCTGCACAGTGTTCAGCTAAAGCTACAAGTTAGTGTAGTGCGTCCTCCTCACAGTGTTCAGCTAAAACTACAAGTTAGTGTAGTGAGACCTCTGCACAGTGTTCAGCTAAAGCTACAAGTTAGTGTAGTGCGTCCTCCTCATAGTGTTCAGCGAAATCTACAAGTTAGTGTAGTGCGACCTCTGCACAGTGTTCAGCTAAAGCTACAAGTTAGGGTAGTGCGTCCTCCTCACAGTGTTCAGCTAAAACTACAAGTTAGTGTAGTGAGACCTCTGCACAGTGTTCAGCTAAAGCTACAAGTTAGTGTAGTGCGTCCTGCTCACAGTGTTCAACTAAAACTACAAGTTAGTGTAGTGCGACCTCTGCACAGTGTTCAGCTAAAGCTACAAGTTAGTGTAGTAAGACCTCTGCACAGTGTTCAGCTAAAGCTACAAGTTAGTGTAGTGCGTCCTCCTCACAGTGTTCAGCTAAAGCTACAAGTTAGTTTAGTGTGACCTCTGCACAGTGTTCAGCTAAAGCTACAAGCTTGGGTAGTACGTCCTCCTCACAGTGTTCAGCTAAAACTACAAGTTAGTGTAGTGCGACCTCTGCACAGTGTTCAGCTAAAGCTACAAGTTAGTGTAGTGCGTCCTCCTCAGTGTTCAGCTAAAGCTACAAGTTAGTTTAGTGTGACCTCTTCACAGTGTTCAGCTAAAGCTACAAGTTAGGGTAGTGCGTCCTGCTCACAGTGTTCAGCTAAAACTACAAGTTAGTGTAGTGCGACCTCTGCACAGTGTTCAGCTAAAGCTACAAGTTAGTGTAGTGCGTCCTCCTCACAGTGTTCAGCTAAAACTACAAGTTATTTTTTTGCGAGCTCTGCACAGTGTTCAGCTAAAGCTACCTGTAGAAGGTTGGTGGTGTTTTCCTGATCCTATCACTACCGCAGGCAGCTAAATAAACTACAAGTTATTTTTTGGCGAGCTCTGCACAGTGTTCACCTAAAGCTACCTGTCGAAGGTTGGTGGTGTTTTCCTGATCCTATCACTACCGCAGGCAGCTAAATAAGCCACAAGTTAGTTTTTTGCGAGCTCTGCACAGTGTTCAGCTAAATCTACCTGTAGAAGGTTGGTAGTGTTCTCATACTACAGGCAGGCAGTTGATTTTGCTAGCTGCAGTATCAGTACATATATATATATATATATATATATATATATATATATATATATATATATATATATCCCAGCTTAGTGCAGCTACAGGCCATTAGTATGTCTGGAAGGCCAACAAGGAGAGGCAGACAGTCACAAGCCAATAAAGGAGGGCAAGCAGGCTCTGTGTCTAGAGGCAACAGTGCTGGTCGTGGAGACGGTGCATCCTCATCAGCATGTGGCCGTGGAACACGCTTGGCCTTTTTTTTGGCAGCTGGCCGTGTTGAGCCGCAACATGCGGAAGACTTGGTTGAGTGGATGACCAAGCCGTCCTCATCCTCCTTATCCTCTCTCACCCATGCTCAGGGTACTTTGTCTGGCAAAGCAGCGGCCTCTTCCCTCGGGTCAATGTCATCAGTGACTCCTTCCCTAGCCCCACCATGTCCTCCTGAGGAGTCCCTCGAACTGTTTGACCACAGTGTTGGGTACATGCTCCAGGAGGACGCCCAGCGTTTGGAAGGCTCTGATGATGATACTGAGCTAGATGAAGCCAGTAACGTGAGCACAGACAAAGGGGGTGCCCAAGAAGGACAGCAATCTGGCAGTCATGCTCCCCCTGCTGCAGCATACTGCCAGGTTTGCTCCAGTGATGAGGAGGGAGGGGATGATGAGATCACTGACTCAACGTGGGTGCCTGATAGGAGAGAGGAGGAGGAGGAGGCGACACATCACCAACGAGGCAGGATGCCCTCCAGGGGCCAGCCTAAGGGCAGCACACTGACTGCATCACACCCCAAAGCTCCGCATGTGCAGGGCGCTGCAGTCTCTGCGCGTTATTCAAAAAGTTCTTTGGTGTGGGCCTTTTTTGAGACGAGTGCATCAGATCGCATCACTGCTATTTGCAACATATGTCTAAAGCATATCTCACGTGGCCAAAACATCTCCTGCTTGGGCACCACATGCTTGACCAGACATATGTTGACCTGCCGTGCAGTTCGTTGGCAAGCGTATTTAAAAGACCCACACCAAAGAACAAAGAGGACCTCTCCTTGCTCCTCATCAGCTGAGATCTCCAACCCCACTATACCTTCAGTCCTCTCTGAGACCTGCACTGAGAGGAATGAAGGTGTAGAATTAGGTGTGTCACAGCCAAGTACTTGTTGGCAATCTGCTTTCGGTACACCGACGTCAGATTGTACCAGGCAAATTTCCCTGCCCCAGCTGCTGCACCGCCGAAAGAAGTTCGCTCCCAGCCATCCACATGCCCAGCGGTTGAATGCTAGCTTGGCAAAATTGCTAGCACTTCAACTGCTGCCTTTTCAATTGGTAGACTCTGTCCCCTTCCATGAGTTTGTGGAATGTGTGGTTCCTCAGTGGCAGGTACCCAAACGCCACTTTTTCTCATGGAAGGCGATTCCGGCTCTCTACCGACATGTGGAAGTCAATGTCTTGGCCCCGCTGGACAGGGCGGTCAGCGGTAAGGTGCATATTACCGCTGACTCATGGTCCAGCAGGCATGGACAGGGACGTTACCTAAGTTTCACCGCGCATTGGGTGACTCTGCTGGCATCTGGGAAAGATGCAGGACAAGGTGCAGTACTGTTGGAGGTTGTTCCGCCACCACGTCTCCAAAATGCCACTACTAATGATTGTGGCACACCTCTCTCCTCCACCCCCTCCTCTTCTTCTTCCTCCATGGCCTCTTCCTGTGCTTTGTCCTCGGAACCAGCAGTGCTCCGTAGACGCTCAAGGGGCTACGCAAGTATGCAGGCCAAAAGATGCCATGCGGTGCTTGAGCTGGTGTGCTTGGGGGACAGGAGCCACACTGGGGCAGAGGTTCTGTCAGCTCTGCAGGGGCAGGTTCAGAGGTGGTTGATGCCACGCCAACTTAAGGCAGGAATGGTGGTTTGCGACAATGGCACCAACCTCCTCTCTGCCCTCCGACAGGGACAAATGACCCATGTGCCCTGTTTGGCTCACGTCCTTAACTTGGTGGTGCAGCGGTTCTTGGGCAGGTACCCGGGCTTACAGGATGTCCTGAGGCAGGCCAGGAAAGTCTGTGTGCATTTCCGCTGGTCATATAATGCCAGTGCTCGGCTGGCAGACCTCCAAAAGGAGTTTAACCTGCCCAAGAACCGCCTAATCTGTGACATGCCCACCAGGTGGAACTCAACGTTGGCCATGCTGCAGCGGCTGCACACGCAGCAGAGGGCCATCAAAGAGTACCTGTGCAACTATGGCATCAGGACAGGGTCAGGGGAGCTTGGTTTTTTCCCCACGCCAGTGTGCCATGATCAGGGATGCATGCACTGTCCTGTCACCATTTGAGGAGGCCACGAGGATGGTGAGCAGTGACAGTGCATGCATCAGTGACACTGTCCCCCTTGTCCACCTGTTGGAGCACACGCAGCGTGGAATAATGGACAGGGCACTTGAGGCAGAACAGAGGCAGGAAGAGGAGGACTTCCTTAGCTCTCAAGGCCCCCTTTATCCAGACAGTGTTCCTGCGTGCCCGCCAATCACACAGGAAGAGGACGAGGAGGAGGAGGAGGAGGAGGATTGTGTCAGTATGGAGGTGGAGCCTGGCACTCAGCATCAGCAGCAGTCTTTAAGGGATCAGTCAAAAGAAACACATGGACTTGTACGTGGTTGGGAGGAGGTGGCTGCGGACCATGTCGTCCTTAGTGACCGAGAGGACTCCGGACCGAATGCCTCAGCAAACCTACGCTGCATGGCCTCCCTGATCCTGCAAAGCCTGCGTAAGGATCCTCGTATTCGTGGTATCAAGGAGAAGTACCAATACTGGCTGGCAACCCTCCTTGATCCACGTTACAAGGGTAAGGTTGTGGACCTTATCTTGCCATCGCAGAGGGAGCAGAGGATGAGACATCTTCGGGAGGCCTTGCAGAAAGGTCTGTGCAACGCGTTCCCAGAGACTGGGAGGTTACAAACTCCTGTTTCTGGACAACGTGTTGCTGAGGGGCCGGTCAGTCAAAGAAGGAGCGGTGGAGAAGGTGGCCGTCTGACCGATGCGTTCAGATAATTTTTTGGTCCGCAGCCCCAAGGTATGATCGGTTCCAGCAAACATCGCCAGTGTCTGTTTTACATGGTGCAGGAATACCTAGGGGTAAGATCTGACTTGGACACCTTTCCCACCGAAAATCCTCTGGGTTACTGGGTCTTGAGGATGGATCACTGGCCAGAGCTTGCACAGTATGCAATTGAGCTACTGGTCTGTCCTGCATCCAGTGTTCTTTCGGAACGCACATTCAGTGCTGCTGGAGGCTTTGTAACTGATCACAGGGTGAATCTTGGATCACCACCAGCTACCAAGCACCTGATGCTGATGTAACCGAATAATTTTTTTTGAAATCTCAGATCCCTTCAAAGACTGCCTAAGCTGATGCTGAGTGACTATCCTGAGTAATTATCCTCTTCCTCCTCAATGATCACGCTGATAGCTTGTAAGAACATTTTTGGTTCTGGGCGCCACCACCAGTGCCTAAGGCCCAATTTTTCAGCCCCTGTTTAACAGGGACGTGTAATTACAATTTTTGATGCAATACTTTGCAGCAGGGCTTGTTTCTGCGTTCCAACTAGAGTATCTGTGAGGGGTTGCAGTGTTGTGGCACCAGCACCAGTGCCTAAGGCCCAATGTTTCAGCCCCTGTTTAACAGGGGCATGTAATTACAATTCTTGATCTAATATTTCACAGCAGGGCCATTTCTGCGCCCACCAAGAGCGAGTGAGGACTTACAGTGTTGTGGCACTAGCACCACCACCACCAAAGGCCCAATTTTTCTGTCCCTGTTCAACAGGGGCATGTAATTACAATTCTTGATCTAGTATTTCACAGCAAGGCCCTGTGAGGGCTTACAGTGTTGTGGCCACAACAACACCTAAGGCCCAAATTTCTGCTGAGTATATAGAGAAAGCCCCTACTTTCAAACATCCAACTTACAAACGACTCCTACTTGCAAACGGAAGGAGACAACAGGAAGTGAGATGAAATCTACCCCTAGGAAGGAAAATTCTCTCCTGTAAGAGTTAATATGGGAAAAACTTTCTCCTTTCCACTGATGCTTTATCACCAATCCTTGTTTCACAAAAAAAAAACGAATTTTCAAAAAACATTTGTCATTGGGACAAAAAATGAGGTGAAATCTTCTGAAGAGGAGCACAGACAGCAAAACAAATGTCACAGGGGTGATAACCCTTCCCTATGTTTTCCAAAAAGCTTTTGGCTGGAGCTAAACACGTTAAAAATGTACCAGTTCAAAATTACAAACCGATTCTACTTAACAACAAATCTACAGTCCCTGTCTTGTTTGCACCGCCTGTATACTGCTGTTCAGAGTATATAGGGCCTGGTGGCCCCACGCCTTTCCTTTTTTTAATCTAGGTGCTGGGTTCCCCTTAATATCCATACAAGACCCAAAGGGCCTGGTAATGGACTGGGGGGGGGTACCCATGGTGTTTGTCTCACTGATTTTCATCCATATTGCCAGGACCCGACATTACATTAAAGCCGCAAGCAGTTTTAAATGACTTTTTTTCCTTTAAAAATGACATTTTGTGCAGGGACTGTTCTAAGCACGGGAAACACGCGCCACTTTACAGGCATACTATAGACACCCCCCAGGTACGATATTTAAAGGACTATTTCACTTTTTTTTTTTTTTACTTTAAGCATCATTAAAATCCCTGCTCCCGAAAAAACGGACGTTTTTAAAAGTTTTTTTTTGCATTGATACATGTCCCCTGGGGCAGGACCCGGGTCCCCAAACCCTTTTTAGGACAATACCATAGCCTTTAAAATGAGCACTTTTGATTTCGAACGTTCGAGTCCCATAGACGTCAATGGGATTCTAACATTCGTGCAAATTTTCAGGCCGTTCACAGGTTCTGGTGCGAACCGAACCGGGGGGTGTTCGGCTCATCCCTAATGGTGACTTATCACTGTGATAGCCAATCAGACGCTATAACAGCAATCAGGTGATTGGGAAATTGACCCCCCGGTTCTCAATCACTAGCACAGGACACAGGGCTCTGGGGCGTTCTCTTTAAAAACTTGAGTACGGATATATGTAACCCCATGGATAGAGACCCACTTCTGTGAGGCCGCATATTTGTGTACACTCATCGACAAGGGGTTAAAGTAAACTCTGGTTTTAAAAAAATTATCTATTCAAGTATGTATTCTATTTTTTTGGGGGGGGATGTTATTATCTGACTACCTGTTAGAGGGCGGCTACATTCATTCTCTATAGTCTCACTGTATGTAGGAACATAGTTACCCTCTCTTGCTTGCAGCTGATATAAACTATGGGATTTGTAGCGTGCACAGAGTATTGCACATGGTCACAAAAGGTGAGATTTGGGAGCTCACCTGGGACATTACAAGAAGGCAGAAAAACACAGTAAGAAACAATTTCATGAAAAACAGAGTGCAAGGCAATTATGTAGTGGATGATTATGAATTATTTTTGGGGAATAAGGATATCATTTATTGTCACTTTAAAGCGTATCTAAACCCCAAACCAAAAATGTAATGCATTTCGGCTATATTCGTTTTCTCTTTTCTGGCTTTTTTCCCCCTTTGTTTTAACTTTGAAATAAATAACTGATATTGGGTGTCTCTACTCACTCATCCACTGTATCTATAGACTTCAAATATGTCTGCCCTTGTTCATCTCCATTACATGAGTGATGGGGAGATTAGTAGTTACATAGAAATCATAATATTCAATTCAGCTTACAGGATGAGACAAGGACATTGCATCTCTGGCAGGATAAACAGGTATTTTCTGTACTTGCTGAAAATGTTTTTAGCCTTAAAAATAAAAACACATGCAGCCAACACATTTAAAGACATGTAAGCTACAATATATATTGTTTTCTTGTATTTTTAGTTATCCTAACATTTATTTGGTCATGATGGTGATTTAAAAATGGTGATTCAAATTTGAAGAAAATTGCCCTATGAGAACATTGGTTTATTTTACCTTCACTAGTCATCAGTCCACACAACTAAATCTTAGCCCTTGTTCATATTGACTGCGGCTTTGAAATCGTGTGACTTCATCTGTCAGTGCAATTTGGAAGACATCTGTGCAGCTTCATGCACAGTTGCCTATACAAGTCGCACCCGAAATCGCCAAAAGTATTGCAGGGACTACTTTTTCAAATTGGTGCAGCATCCCACCAATTTTCAACAGTGCATTTGTCACTAATAGGGTGCATTTCGGTATCTGATGGTGTGTGTGCTATGGCTTTGTGTAAACCTCTCTTGCTTTGTCCTTTGTTGTACACCCACTACCTACCTACTAGTGGCAGAGGAGGCCCATGCCAATCTATGACACCCACCAGCTATTTACAGAGATAGCGTACAATATGTCATAAAGCACCATCCTCATATTTCTTACACTATGTGGTTTTACAAACTGTAACCTCTGCAGATTAAAAAAAATTGAAATGTTCAAATTGATGTATAAATAAATGCGGTCTTAATTTTAAATTGAAAAACATGGTCCGTAAGAACTAATTACCTATTCAAGGCTCCAAATATTGCATAATACCTGACAATGTGGGCGCGAACTTGTGCTTGTAATTGTGTATTGTGCTGGAGGCTACATTACATAATGCTATTTATATTTTTACTGCTATGTATTAGTAATATGCTTCTCATCACGTATGTTATTGTGTGCTAAGGGAGATATTATTGGAAAATATTGCCTAATTTCTTATAAACAGAGAATATGTATTTACCACATTGTTATGAAAAGGTCCCAAAGACTCCTTGGAATGATTTTATGTTTTCTAAAACATGAGGGGCAGTTCTAGCTCCACCATCGTGTGCTGCCATTGAAGGAGACATCTTCAGACCAAATAAGAAACATATATAAACTCTGCTGTGTGCTAGGGTGGTGATCGAGGAGCCCAAATTCTGACATTCATGGCAGTCACCACCACTGATGGGGCTTGAACAATTTAGTAATGCTTTCTGTCCCCCTGTGTAGATAGATTTTTGGTTTCAGGCTTCTTCTGCTACATTTCTGCTTGACAACCTATAGCAACTTTTCTCAAACTTTTTACCCCAGAGGAACCCTTAAAATTATTTTCAGGTCTCAGAGAACCCCTGCTAAAAACCATTTATTGGGGGTCAGTGGGGAAAATGCCCCCATGCAATGATGGCCAAGAATACCCCTCTTAGCATGTTGGCCAGAATGTCACCCTTACAGACAGCTGAGAAAGATAATTGATGTCATGCAGATGCCAAGTGGTGTTGTCCCTGGAACTATGCAAGTACTATCCAATGGGAAGTCAGGAAGCCACAAATAACCCCTAGCAACGTCTGGAGGAAACCTAGGGTTCCACAGAACCTGGGTTGAGAATGATTTGCCTTTAGTTTGTAGTACTCATCAGGCCGGGATTTATGGAGACCCCACAACGATTATAAACCTATTTGATAATCTTATAAATTTGCTATATTTGTTCCTGACAATCCTAATCTGAATCATAAAAACATTCCCCAGCATTCGATCCAGCTAGTCAGCACAGAAAACAAAATTAAAAACTATTCTATTTGGCACACACACACCCACACCAGTACCATCCAGTCCACAGTGTCCCAAATCTATAACCCCAGTGCTGCCAGTAACACTCTAGCTTATCACTACCTACACCGGTCAGTGTCACCAGACCACTACCACCAGCCAATGTCCCTGATTGCAGTGACACCAGACTACTATGCACCAGCACCAGTCTCCTAATAAGATCATACTCGTGTTCTTATCACGGCCATACCAGTATCCCAAACACTGCCATACTAGTTGGAGAGAGAGAGGGAGAAGGAAATCCCCAGTGCCGCACATCCACGCAGGTGTACAGTAGTGAAATAACCTCAGCCTGGGCTCCCGCCAGGCCCCAACACTTTTCGCTCCGCCCCTCAAAACCTAATCATGTGGAATACTAGTGCCCCTAAATATAGTGATGCCATGCCAGTATAGTATACAACAGCACCAGTGTCCTGATCACTGCCATATCAGTGCCGTTTTCAACAGAGCCCGTGAAGCCATTAATACTGTTCTTATCACTGGTCACACCAGAGTCAGCAGAGCAATTCAAACCAGCAACAGTGTTCTGATCATCACCACACTAGTGCCATTGTCAACAGAGTCTATTAAGCCAGCAATTCTATTCTGAACGCTAGTCAAGCCATTGTCAACAGAGTCATTCAGGACAGCACCAGTTTTCCATCACTGATCACCACCACACCAATGCCATTATCCCTGATTACAGTGACACTAGACCAGTATACACTAGCATCAGTGTCCTAATCACCACTAGGGATGGGCGAGTGGTTCGGCCCGAGCATAAGTTCGGGCTGAACTTTCGTCGTTCAGTGAGCCTCCGAACAAACGGGTGATTTGACTGTTTGTTCGGCCCCCCGAACCGACCACAATGCATTGTGGCACTGAACAGTGCATTGCAAGCCCTGATTGGCTTAAGCAGTGAAAGCTTCAGCCAATCAGGGCACAGAGCACTGTCAGAGTCATGACTGGACACTGTCATCATGACTTTGTTCAATCATGGCTCATTCCAGCCCCACAGTATAAAAGTATTCTTTCTTTGGCAGCCATTTTCAGTGTGATTTTGGCGTGGAGAGAGATAGGACAGGGCTCTGTTCGGTAATATTAATTAGTGCTATACTGTGCTATTTTGTCAGTCTTAGGGATAGTGTCTTAGGGATAGTGTGAGTGTAGTGAGGAGGACCATCATTCAGCTTTGCATAGTGTGCAGCTAGAGTAGGGACAGCTCAGATAGTTTCACTGTAGTGTAGTGAGACCATGTTATTCATACATACATTAGTGTAGAGTAGGGACAGCTCAGATAGTTTGTGTAGTGTAGTGAGACCGTGTCAGTACATTACTTTATGCTTTACATTAGTGCATAGCTAGAGTAGGGACAGTTCAGATAGCGTCAGTGTAGTGAAGGCTGAACACCATCTATTTGATTACGTTACTGCCAGTTTAACGCCATTTACTTCTGTGTGCGTTACTGCCAGATTAACGCCATATAGTTTTGTGTACGTTACTGCCAGTTTAACGCCATATAGTTCTGTGCGTCACTGTACGTTTGGCACATTATATTGCAGTATATTATAGTGTATCTGTGGAGTGTGTCTGTGTAGTGCGAGTACTCAAATTAAAGTGCACCAAACACCTCTTTACATTGATTAAAGTGCATCTACGTACAGATTTCAACTTCTTTATTACATTTGCTTATAAGCAACCCTGCCCCCTCCCTCCCAATAATGTCTGGGAGGACAACAAGGAGAGGCAGACATTCCCTTGGCACTGTAAGGGGGCCAGCATTAAATGTGCCCACAGGCAAAGATGGACGTGGTGGTCAGTCCTCAGACAGGGCATCATTTCCTCTGTTTAGAGAGTTTGCCTGTGCTATCCAGCCACAGCATGAAGAGGAGGTGGTGGACTGGCTTACTAAACCTTCCTCATCCTCCTCCTCCTCCTCTGTCACGCAAGCAGAGACAAGTGTGCAGTCCCCTGCAGTTGCCAAAGTGGATAAACCTGCCTCCTTGTCCACATCTATTCCTGCCATAGCCCCAACATCAGCCACTGAGGAGTCAGCTGAGTTATTAGACCACAGCGTCAGCCACTTGCTCCTTGATGATGCCCAACCATTACTGGATTCAGATGTTGGTTCTGAGTTTGAGGATGACAGGAAAATGAGCCTAGAGAGAGAGGAACACTGGTAGACAAATTGGCATTCATGTTCCCCAAGCCGCATCGTATTGCCAAGTTGTCTCCAGTGGTAATGATGAAGATGGAGGAGATGGAGATGATGATAATTTTAAGGTCACTGATGCAACTTGGGTGCCAGATAGAGCAGAGGAGGAAACTGAAGGTGAGGCGGCACAACCCCAAGGAGGCCGACATCAAGTAACGAGCAGCCACCCTATTCCGTCACATTCTGCAGCTGTTATCCCCCGGCCCACTCCGCAAAGCTCAGCTGTCTGGGCCTTTTTCAGCACATCTGCAGCAGATCGCACTGTTGCTATCTGCAAACTGTGTCTCAGGCACATCAAACGTGGCAAAAGCACCAACCATTTGGGTACCACATGCTTAACAAGGCATTTAACGTCCAACCACTCAGCCCGTTGGCAAGAGCACCTAAAAGCCACACAAAAGGGGCACAAAACTGTCCCTCCTCCTCCTTACCCACTTCAGTCTGCCCCTGCTATACCGAGTCATTACTAGGGATGAGCTTCGAGTTCGAGTCGAACATTGGCTGTTCGCAAGTTCGCCGAACAGCGAACAATTTGGGGTGTTTGCGGCAAATTCGAATGCCGCGGAACACCCTTTAAAAGTCTATGGGAGAAATCAAAAGTGCTAATTTTAAAGGCTAATATGCAAGTTATTGTCATAAAAAGTGTTTGGGGACCCAGGTCCTGCCCCAGGGGACATGGATCAATGCAAAAAGAAGTTTTAAAAACGGCCGTTTTTTCAGGAGCAGTGATTTTAATAATGCTTAAAGTCAAACAATAAAAGTGTAATATCCCTTTAAATTTCGTACCTGGGGGGTGTCTATAGTATGCCTGTAAAGGGGCGCATGTTTCCTGTGTTTAGAACAGTCTGACAGCAAAATGACATTTTGAAGGAAAAAACTCATTTAAAACTACCCGCGGCTATTGCATTGCCGACAATACACATAGAAGTTCATTGATAAAAACGGCATGGGAATTCCCCAAAGGGGAACCCCGAACCAAAATTAAAAAAAAAAAATGACGTGGGAGTCCCCCTAAATTCCATACCAGGCCCTTCAGGTCTGATATGGATATTAAGGGGAACCCCGCGCAAAAAAAAAAAAAAAAAAAAAGGCGTGGGGTCCCCCCAAAAATCCATACCAGACCCTTATCCGAGCACGCAACCTGGCAGGCCGCAGGAAAAGAGGGGGGGACGAGAGTGCGCCCCCCCCCTCCTGAACCGTACCAGGCCACATGCCCTCAACATTGGGAGGGTGCTTTGGGGTAGCCCCCCAAAACACCTTGTCCCCATGTTGATGAGGACAAGGGCCTCATCCCCACAACCCTGGCCGGTGGTTGTGGGGGTCTGCGGGCGGGGGGCTTATCGGAATCTGGAAGCCCCCTTTAACAAGGGGACCCCCAGATCCCGGCCCCCCCCCTGTGTGAAATGGTAAGGGTACCATTTCACTAAAAAACTGTCAAAAATGTTAAAAATGACAAGAGACAGTTTTTGACAATTCCTTTATTTAAATACTTCTTCTTTCCTCTATCTTCCTTCATCTTCTGGTTCTTCTGGTTCTTCTGGCTCTTCTGGTTCTTCCTCCGGCGTTCTCGTCCAGCATCTCCTCCGCGGTGTCTTCTATCTTCTTCTCCTCGGGCCGCTCCGCACCCATGGCATGGGGGGGAGGCTCCCGCTCTTCTCTTCTTCTCTTCTTCTTTTCTTCTCTTTCATTTTCTTCTCCGGGCCGCTCCTCACACATGCTAGCATGGAGGGAGGCTCCCGCTGTGTGACGGCGCTCCTCGTCTGACAGTTCTTAAATAACGGGGGGCGGGGCCACCCGGTGACCCCGCCCCCCTCTGACGCACGGTGACTTGACGGGACTTCCCTGTGACGTCACGGGGAATGCCACAGGGAAGTCCCGTCATGTCCCGTGCGTCAGAGGGGGGCGGGGTCACCGGGTGGCCCCGCCCCCCGTTATTTAAGAACCGTCACACAGCGGGAGCCTCCCTCCATGCCAGCATGGATGCGGAGCGGCCCGGAGAAGAAAATGAAGAAGAGAAGAAGATGAAGAAGAAGAGAAGAGCGGGAGCCTCCCCCCATGCCATGGGTGCGGAGCGGCCCGAAGAGAAGAAGATAGAAGACGCCGCGGAGGAGATGCTGGACGAGAACGCCGGAGGAAGAACCAGAAGAGCCAGAAGAACCAGAAGAACCAGAAGATGAAGGAAGATAGAAGAAAGAAGAAGTATTTAAATAAAGGAATTGTCAAAAACTGTCTCTTGTCATTTTTAACATTTTTAACAGTTTTTTAGTGAAATGGTACCCTTACCATTTCACACGGGGGGGGCGGGATCTGGGGGTCCCCTTGTTAAAGGGGGCTTCCAGATTCCGATAAGCCCCCCGCCCGCAGACCCCCACAACCACCGGCCAGGGTTGTGGGGATGAGGCCCTTGTCCTCATCAACATGGGGACAAGGTGTTTTGGGGGCTACCCCAAAGCACCCTCCCAGTGTTGAGGGCATGTGGCCTGGTACGGTTCAGGAGGGGGGGGGCCGCACTCTCGTCCCCCCCTCTTTTCCTGCGGCCTGCCAGGTTGCGTGCTCGGATAACGGTCTGGTATGGATTTTTGGGGGGACCCCACGCCGTTTTTTTTTTTTGGCGCGGGGTTCCCCTTAAAATCCATACCAGACCTGAAGGGTCTGGTATGGAATTTAGGGGGAACCCCACGTCATTTTTTTTTTAAAATTTTGGCCGGGGTTCCCCTTAATATCCATACCAGACCTGAAGGGCCTGGTATGGAATTTAGGGGGACTCCCACGTCATTTTTTTTTTAAATTTTGGTTCGGGGTTCCCCTTTGGGGAATTCCCATGCCGTTTTTATCAATGAACTTCTATGTGTATTGTCGGCAATGCAATAGCCGTGGGTAGTTTTAAATGAGTTTTTTCCTTCAAAATGTCATTTTGCTGTCAGACTGTTCTAAACACAGGAAACATGCGCCCCGTTACAGGCATACTATAGACACCCCCCAGGTACGAAATTTAAAGGGATATTACACTTTTATTGTTTGACTTTAAGCATTATTAAAATCACTGCTCCTGAAAAAACGGCCGTTTTTAAAACTTTTTTTTGCATTGATCCATGTCCCCTGGGGCAGGACCCAGGTCCCCAAACACTTTTTATGACAATAACTTGCATATTAGCCTTTAAAATTAGCACTTTTGATTATTCATGTTCGTGTCCCATAGACTTTAACGGTGTTCGCGTGTTCGAACGAACTTTTTTCCTGTTCGTATGTTCTGGTGCGAACCGAACAGGGGGGTGTTCGGCTCATCCCTAGTCATTACCTCTCAGCAGCCTCAACTGACAAGGATGATGGTATAGCACAGGGTGTCCCAGGTCCTAGCAGCACATCTGCCAGCAGCACACCACCAGCTGTAGACTGTAGCAGCGGAAAAAAAAGCAGTTCCTGCCACCCACATGCCCAGCGTCTAAATGCAAGCTTGTCAAAGCTGTGGGCTCTCCAACTTCTGCCTTTCAGCCTGGTGGATTCTGCCCCTTCCGTGAATTCGCACAATGTGCTGTACCACAATGGCAGGTTCCCAGTTGCTACTACTTTTCGCGTAAGGCCGTTCTATCTCTCTACCATCACGTGGAGAGGAATGTTCTGGCATCGTTGGGCAAGGCAGTCAGTCGTAAAATCCACCTTACTGCTGACACGTGGTCCAGCAAGCATGGGCGATTACTCATGCCAACTACCTCTTCTTCCTTGTCTTGCTGAAAGAACTTCTGCCATAGCTTACACATACCCCATATTGCTGTTGTGGACCTAGGTTCTTTAGGAATATGCCAAGACCTTACATGCTACCCTTGAATAACTTTAGACCAGGCTCTGTGCAGTTGAATCAACTTTTACTGTACACTTGGCACAACATGTATGACATGCAATAACATTTTTCTCCTAACTAAACCGAATAGTGGCTGCCCCAGGGTAGCTGCACAGGTGAAGCCTCTTTGGGAAAAGTCCCTTTTTGGAAATACTCAAACTGAAGTCCATTTTCTTGGGGTGTTCCGTTTAATCAGCGTTCCAGAGCAGGCCACATGTCCCAGAAAGTCTCTGCATGTATCCCTAGTTGTGTGTGTTCCCCTTAGGACTCCAGAGAAAGCCTTCAAACACATCGGGAAAGGCGGCAAAAAAAAAAACCTTACCCCCTGACCTGGGCAGCTGGGTGCTAACTAAACATACAGTAAGCCACCTACCTACAGGCCTGCTGTAGGTGAAGCTGCACTAAGCTATAATCCATGACCACTCATGCAAAGGCAACCATTACAGTACATTGTTTTTTATTCAGCATTGGTTAATTTTTGTGATACATAAGATGTACATAATCAGTCCAAACATTGAAAAAGTCTTACACATGTGGTATCCCTATGCTCAGGAGTAGTAGAAAATGTGTTTTGGGGTGTAATCCTAGGTATGCCCACACAGTGTCTTCAAAATATAATATTAACCACTTCAACACCGGAAGGTTTTACCCCCTTCCTGACCAGACCATTTTTTGCGATACGGCACTGCGTTGTTTTAACTGACAATTGCACAGTCGTGCAACCCTGTACCCAAACAAAATTATGTCCTTTTTTTCCCTACAAATAGAGCTTTCTTTTGGTAGTATTTGATTACCTCTGCCGTTTTTTATTTTTTGTGCTGTAAACAAAAAAAGACCAACAATTTTGAAAAAAAACAAAACATTTTTTTTTTACTTTCAGCTGTAAAACACATCCATTAAAAAAAAAAATCTAATTTCCTAATCAATTTATGCCAATATGTATTCTGCTACATGTTTTTGGTAAAAAAAATCATAATAAGCATATATTGATTGTGCAATAGTTATAGCGTCCACAAACTATGGGATAGATTTATGAACTTTTAATTTTTTAATTGTTTTTACTAGTAATGGTGGTGGTCAGCAATTGTTAGTGGGAATGTGACATTGCGGCGGACAAATCTGACACTAAGTGACACTTTTTGGGGACCAGTGACACCAATACATTGGTCAGTGCTAAAAAGCATGCACTGTCACTGTATAAATGACACTGGCAGGAAAGGGGGTTAACATTAGGGGCGATCAAAGAGTTAAGTGTGCTCCTAGCGAGTGCTTTCTAACTGTGGGGGGAATGGATGCACTAGAGGAGAACTGAGATCCGTGTTTCTGCTTAGCAGAAACACAAGATCTACAATTTCCTCCCTCACAGAACGGCAGTCTGCCTTGTTTACATAGGCAGACCACCGTTTTGTCTCTCCTCTGGATGATCGGTGGGTCCCAGCGACCATCGCGGCCGCCTGCTGATTGGCTCCCGCTGTGTCCAATCACAGCAGGAGCGAGGCTCCAGCGGCACATGCGCCCCAGAGCCGACAACAGCGATCACATACAGGTACATCATTTTGCGCTTAAGGGCCGCCCTGCCGCAGTAAATGTACGTGGGGCAGTCCTTAAGTGGTTAATTGACAAATTTGTGTTAAAAAAAATACATTTTTATTTTCTTTCCACATTTAAAACACACTTGGGGAAAAAACTGACAGATCCAAAAGACTCATTATGCTTTCCAAAATGTGGTAATTTTGTGGGTGTTGCAACTGCCCTGGTGCTCCAGGGTTTTAAAAAATATGATAGGTAGTCTGGAAATTAGATGCATAATTTATGCCCCTAAAAAGCTTTAAAGTTATTGTAAAGTCTTATTTAAAAATAAATAAATAACAAACCTGTTATAATTACAGTTACAGGCCCCTCCCTCCTGTCAAGTATAATTACAGGCCCCTCCCTCCTGTCAAGTGCCCCAAAAGCGAGCAGCTTGCTATGGGTACACCCAAGCCGAGTCACAGCTCCCTGTGTCCATTCAGATACGGAGTCCCGGCCCCACCCCCTCTCTCCCTGATTGGCTAACTGACTTTGACAGCCGTGGGAGCCAATGGTGCATTAAGATAAAAAAACCTTCTGCCTTTACAACTCCTTTAAGGTGCTCCTTGGATTTTTGCCCTGTATGTGGCTAGGCTGTGAAAAAGTCTCACACATGTAGTATCCCCATACTCCAGAGGAGTAGCAAAATCCATTTCAGGGTGTAATTCTAAGTACCTATGCTGTGTATTAAAATTATCTTATAAATTGACAATTTTGTGTAAAAAAATCTGTTTACATTTTCTTTTCACATTTTCCCTAAAATGCCTGAAGGTGCTCCTTGGATTTTGTGCCTGCCTATGAGGCTAGGCTGTGAAAAAGTCTCACACGTGGTATCGCCATACTATGCTGTGTGTGAGATGTAACTTGTTAAAATGACAACTTTGTGAAAAAAAAATTTTAATTTGCATAAATTTCCCCCCAAAATTGGCAATTTTGGCAAAAAATTACAATTTAAAAAAAGATACATACAGCCATGCTACCCACACTCATTTGTCAATGAGATTGAGTCGAATATTTGTGTGTCTCAGATAGTGGACAGATTTTTCATATAAAGACTCTTTCGTAGACTAACTTCTCCATAAAAATTGTTCTGTACAGCACTTCTTTTTAAAATAAAAAGGATATTAAACTTATCTGCTCTGTACACTTACGGTATATTGCACAGAAATTGAATGCCTCCTCTGGCAGTCTCGGCAGCTGCTGTTGGCTCCTTTCTCCGAGTGCCTCCTGTAGCAAGCCCAGTGGTGAGGAGACACCTGTGCATGCACTCCTATTGGGTTCTGAGCCAGGTTGTGTGCATCCATAGACACAAAGCCAGTGTAGCGGTTCCCCCATGGGGTTGCTACGCGTTACAGCATCCACACATTTCACCCTGCTGGTCAGACATCCATTAGGCACACTTTCTCAGTCAATGAACAGTCTCTTGCTTGTTTTTGTTGTTTTTTGTGGGGATTAACTTGGTTGGGGAAAAGAGACATGGGATGCCCATAAGATGAATAGTTCTTTCTAGAATTTAAAGATGGTTGACTCTAAACTTGACAGTCTTTTCCTCAGCACACTTCCTCCAGCACACTACTTTGGAGCACTAACTTCACCTCTCCTCCAGAACACTACTTTGGAGCACTTGCTTCACTGTCCAAATTTAGCCTCCTGTCACAACATTAGCACATGACTAGGCGTCACTCTGAATAAGTCCTAGTGTCTTTTCTTAATAGCCCTTTGCAGGCAGGGGTCTGCAGTACCCCTTTGTGGTAGCAACTGATTTGATTGAGAAGATTAAATGTACTTGATGGACTACTGATCCCAGCAAGTCCGATTGCAAATTCTGCCCGCCCTCCTGGCTGCAGCAACTTTACACATAACACACTCAGTCTCTCCCTCTGGCTCTAAATCCAACTCCTGGCATGTCTCTTCCAGAGCTTTCCACTGTGCTTTCCACTCACCGACACCTGGCCTGGATCCCTCCTGAATGACTTTTTCTGGACATGCTCCTAACTGTCTCTTCCAGCTCCTGTTACAGGACACCTCTCTATCACCATGTAAAGAGAGGCTCCCTCCCAGCTCCCGAGCTCCCCACCTGAAGTACACCCCCCAGAAAGGCGTTTCCCTTCAGACACGACAGTCTAACATTCCATCTTCCAGTTCACCCAGCCGACAATATCTCACACAGCAGGCTGACCTTGGGTATATATAGGAGACCCGCCCCCTACCAATCCTAGTTGGGGATTGGTCAGGGCTCCCACATACACCCTATGTCACTCCAGCCCTTGGCCCTGTCCCTTTTCCAGAACCTTCTCCCTGGAAACAGAGGAGGCGCCCAAGAGCTGAGGCACATGTCAGTCACCTGCTGCTACGCTAAACCACTCTCCTGCCCCCAGATCAAAACAAACAGGCCTAGCTCACAGCATAGGCCTGCCTAAATTTACCTGCGCTGGCAGCTTACACAAAACCTACACCTAGCACCTATTTACCTAAGGTAGAGGGTGCTACATTAGGAAGTCTACTCACAGGAGTTTGACGGCAGGAGGAGCCTAATGCCTAGTACACACTGTAAGGGCTGAAAAAAAAAAAAGAGACGTTCACTGTACTAACTATATGATGTTAGTACAGCGATCTCTCCACTGTGCTATTGTGTTCTTTCAGGAAGACAGCCCCCCCCTTCTTGCCAGAACACAGCGGTCAGTGCTCGCAGCTATTGGCTGGAAGCGCTGATCAGATGTCAATTGACTGCTGATTTTCCAGCAAGCCATTCGACAGAAGCCAGACAGGCTGTTGTACACACTGACCGAATGTCGGACGGTTTCTGTTACACTGGCTGATACCTGTTGTATTTGTCCCACATATACAAGCCATAAGGCTCCGCTGTCCTGAGTTTCTGCTGAGGGGAGTGTTGCTATAGCAGTAATATCCAGTCAGGCACATGATTATTGACAGAGGGGGTGGGAAAGATGGTGGGGTGTTTTTTACCTTAATGCAGCAACTGCATTACGGTAAAAATCATTTAGACTTTAGAAGCACTTGTTTAAATAACTGAAAATAATATATACATGCATTTGCTTTATCAAGCAGCATATTTTAAGCACCCACCGCAGATATACTATGGCAGGGTGGCCACTTTGCGCTAGATCACGTACGTAGTACGTGATCTGTCACTTCCAGGTCTGGGGTGTGCAACGCCGGCGACCCGCTCCCACTGTGATTATACACAGCGGGAGCCCAGTGGTGGGTACCACAGACTCGATGTCCGCTGGCACCCACCAATTACACAGGCAGAACGACAATCTTCATATGTAAACAAGGCAGATTGTCGTTCTGTCAGAAGTGAAGAGAATGATCCTGTATTTCTGCAAAGCAGGAACACAGATCTTTGCCTTCCCCTAGTCAAAGCACCTCCCCCATAGTGAGTAAGCACAATCTAGGCACGCAGTTAACCTTTTGATCGCCCCTGATGTTAACCCCTTCCCCGCCAGTGTCATTACTACAGTGACAGTGCATATTTTTTAGCACTGATCACTGTAATAGTGTCACTGGTCCCCAAAAAGTGTCAAAAGTGTCAGGTATCTGATTTTTCCACCGCAATATAGCAGTCCTGCTTTAAGTCGCTGATCACCGCCATTACTAGTAAAAAAATTAAAAAATCCCATAGCTTGTAGGCGCTATAACTTTTGCACAAACCAATTAATATATGCTTATTGGGATCATTTTTTACCAAAAATATGTAGCAGAATACATATTGTCCTAAATTGAATTGATTTTATTGGGTATGTTTTATAGCAGAAAGTAAAGAATAATGGGGTTTTTTTTTCAAAGTTTTTTGTTTATAGTGCAAAAAATAAAGACTGCAGAGGTGATCAAATACCACCAAAAGAAAGCTCTATTTGTGTGAAAAAAAGGTAAAAAAATGTATTTGGGTACAGTGTTGCCTGACCGCGCAATTGTCAGTTAAAATAACAATTTTTTGCGATGCCGACTGGACTGGAGGACTGAATAGTTCAAAACATTATATGCCATGTAATTAAGGTAAAGGTAGAGAACTGTAAAAACATATATACAGTAAGCTTGCTAGAAGTCACAGATGTAAATTACATGATTTTGTTACTTGGAATGTAATTGTCCAGTAAAACGTTGTGTGGAAGTTGCTGGTGACTTCTGTCATTATAAAGCATCCCACCCTGTATTTATAAATGTGCTATACAAATACCTGTGGATCTGTGATTTATTTACACTCATATATGTCTAATGTTGATGGATATGTGAAGCTAATGCTTTCTTCCGGTCCTTTCCCACTTTCCATGCAGTTTATTACTGCATGCGGAAATGATTTAGGACTTTGTATATATTTTTTTTTTGTTTCATCCTGTTGTAATACTCAGGAGAGTAAACATGATTTTTCTGTGGGCCCCATATTTCCATTCTCCTAACCTAGAGCACAAGTCTGAACAGGACCAGACCTTACTAGCTGCTGCTTATTACTGTGCAGGTCAATGGGTTTATTTTCATTACGCAGTAGGCTTTGTGAACGAACAGCGATTTATTGCAGTGGTGTTAAATGTGCAGATGTACTATATATTTGCTATAGGGGATTTCTAGAATAGCAAAAGAAAAGAAAATTGCAGATGATGTCCACAACAGCCAATCAGATTACAGCAGGCATTTATAGGTAAACATTATATTGTGGAAACAAACCCCTGGGCCAAATACAGTGGAACCTTGTATTACGAGCATAATCCGTTCCAGGAGAATGCTTGTAATCCAAAACACTCGCATATCAAAGCGAGTTTCCCCATAGAAGTCAATGGAAACGATTGACTTCTATTGCATGCAATACTGCATGTGGCCAGAGGTGGGGGGGGGCGCTGAAGAGACTCAGAAATACTTGGAGATCGCTCTGCTGCACTCGGAAACCCTTGAAAACACTCAGGAATGGTGTCAGGATTTAAAAAAAAAAAATTGCTCGTATTGCAAAACACTTGTTAACCGCGTTACTCGCAATCCAAGGTTCCACTGTAAACTGTTTATGTGCCAAATAATTGGCACACTGAAGTCTGCTTTTTTGGATGTGTCAAATAATAGTCAAATTTGGAGGGTATGAATTGAAAAAAATCCCAAGTGCACCCTTTCGCACAAAAAGTTTTAGTCAGCATGAAATAATGCTACAGAAAATGGGTTTGTCAATATTTGGCACAGTTGAGGTGCGCAGTAGTGTGCCAAAAGAATGATGGGACGAGACAGCTACACATTCTACTATTCATCAATTAAGCTATATGTGCTGCAACATAGTTTATTTGACATGTGATGCGCCAAAATAAGATGCTACATGCTATAATTCATATTCTTTACTAACTGCCAATCTTAGTTTACATGGCCCACTGTCTAATAATGGATATTTTTAAAAAGGGATCAAAGTCTCTACCAAGTAACTATAGACCAGTTTAACTTCTATGGTTGGGAAGATACTGGAGAGTTTAACCACTTAAACCCCCTTCCTAACCAAACCAATTTTCAACTTTCACCGCTCTCACACTTTGAATGACAATTACTCAGTCATGCAAAGACCGAAAATGTTGTAAAAAAAAAAGCATTTTTCTTCGTTTTCGGTTATAAAATGTAGCAAATTAGTAATTTCTCTTCATAAATTTTGGCCAAAATTTATACTGCTACATATCTTTGGTAAAAATAACCAAAATAGGTATATATTATTTGGTCTTTGTGACAGTTATAGAGTCTACAAACTATGGTGCCAATCTCTGAAAATTAATACCACCTGATGTACTGATGTCTCATTTCTTGAGACACTAACAAGCCAGGAAAGTACAAATACCCCCCAAATGACCCCTTTTTGGAAATTAGACATTCCAAGGTATTTAGTATGAGGCATGGTGAGTTTTTTGAAGTTGTAATTTTTTCCCACAATTCTTTGCAAAATGAAATTTTTTTTTCTTTTTTTTTTTCACAAAATTGTCATAATAAAAAGTTATTTCTCACACACAGCATATGCATACCACAAGTTACACCCCAAAATACATTCTACTACTGAGGTGCACAGGCGTGCGCAGCCTATTGCATTAGGGTGTGCACCCCAAAGCTCAAACAGACAAAAGTATTGGGACGCCTGCCTTTACACACACAGGAACTTTAATGACATCCCAGTCTTAGTCTGTAGGGTTCAATATTGAGTTGGCCCACCCTTTGCAGCTATAACAGCTTCAACTCTTCTGGGAAGGCTGTCCACAAGGTTTAGGAGTGTGTCTATGGGAAGGTTTGACCATTCTTCCAGAAGTGCATTTGTGAGGTCAGGCACTGATGTTGTCTGAGAAGGTCTGGCTCGCAGTCTCCGCTCTAATTAATCCCAAAGGTGTTCTATCGGGTTGAAGTCAGGACTCTGTGCAGGCCAGTCAAGTTCCTCCACCCCAAAGTCACTCATCCATGTCTTTATGTAACTTGTTTTGTACACTGGTCCAAATTATTTGGTGGAGGGGGGATTATGGTGCGGGGGGGGAGGGGGGATTATGGTGGAGGGTTGTTTTTTAGGGGTTGGGCTTGGCCCCTTAGTTCCAATGAAGGGAACTCTTAAGGTGTCAGTAACTTTGTGGGAACAGTTTGGGGACGGCCCCTTCCTGTTCCAACATGACTGCGCACCAGTGCACAAAGCAAGGTCCATAAAGACGTGGATGGTGGAAAATTACCTTTAAGTGCAAAAATTCACATTATAATAGTAACTAAAACATCTAAAATTAAGTGTAACAATCTAAAAAAATAAAAATTCCAAAGTGCTATAATGGTGGGAACCTCCCAATTAAAAGGTTGTTTCACTTGAGATTAATCTGTATGGTAAATATCTATAGGAGGGGTTTCCACCATCCCTGCTAAGCTTATTTTTATACAGTATGTCTTGTTTTCAGCTTGATGTGTATTATGTGAAGTTGCGTATCACAGAGACCGGTATTGTGATAATATTGAAGTTTATTGAGATTTCCATACATTAGAGAATTCCACCATTATTGTTAAGTTATTGATCAGTAAGTTAGCACTGCACTTTTTTTTTTTTTTATTGTGTGGTGTGGGAACACATAACAGTGCTTAGTGGCAAGCCTTTCAATTACACTTTTTTTTGTTACCTCCAGTAGTTTATTGTAAATAGTAGTGTGGTAATTACCTGTTATACTAAAATCAGCATGTGGCATTAATAAACAACAGATTTCAGTTGTGCCCCACCAGGCCGGCACCCCCCGGGACAATGTGCCTGGCAGCTGAGTTCATCACCCCGATCCCTGCACTCAGTGCACTGATTAACAGCACTGATAAGCGGCACTGATTGGCACTGACAGGTGGAACTCATTTGCACTGGTGTGGAACTGACTGGCACTGACAGGTGGCACTGATTGGAAGCACTGATTGGCACTGATAGACGGCATTGGCACTGACAGGTGGCACTGGCACTGGTTGGCACTGACAGGTAACACTGATTGGAAGTACTGATTGGCACTCCCAGATGGCACTGATTGGAAGCACTGGCACTGACAGGTGGCACTGATTGGCACTCGGTGGCACTGATTGGAAGCACTGATTGGCATTGATAATTGGCAACTGACAGGTGGCACTGGCATTGATTGGCACTGACAGGTGGCACTGATTGGAAGCACTGATATGTGGCACTCATTGGCACTGACAGGTGGCACTGACAGGTGGCACTGATTGGAAGCACTTGGCACTCATTAGCACTAACAGGTGGCACTGACTGGAAGCACTATTTGGCACTGACAGGCGGCACTGGCACTGATTGGCACTGACAGGTGGCACTGATTGGAAGTACTGATTGTCCCCGATTGGGACTCATTGGCACTGACAGGTGGCACTGATAGGAAGCACTAATTGGCACTGACAGGTGGCACTGGCACTGATTGGAAGCACTGATAGGTGGCACTGACTGGAAGCACTAATTGGCACTGACAAACTGACAGGCGGCACTGGCACTGATTGGCACAGACAGGTGGCAGTTGGAGGCACTGACAGAGGAGAGGGGAGGAGAGGGGGGGTTCCAGGAGCGTACCTAGAGCATTTGGCACCCGGGACGGATCCTATATCTGGAACCCCCCACCCCACGTTAAAATGTAAAAACACCCCACTGTGCCTCCTGCATACCTCTGCATCTTTCAATATCTCTTTGTCACTACTGTGTACCTCCTCTCCACAACTGCACCTTTGGACCCCTTTACATTACACAGCACCCTGCACCACTGGACCCCTTTACATTACACAGTACCCTGCACCACTGGACCCCTTTACATCACACAGCACCCTACACCTCTGGACCCCTTTACATTACACAGCACCCTGCACTACTGGACCCCTTTACATTACACAGCACCCTGCACCACTGGACCCCTTTACATTACACAGTACCCTGCACCACTGGACCCCTTTACATCAGACAGCACCCTACACCTCTAGACCCCTTTACATTACACAGCACCCTGCACCACTGGACCCCTTTAAATTACACAGCACCCTGTACCACTGGACCCCTTTTCATTACACAGCACCCTGCACCACTGGACCCCTTTACATCACACAGCACCCTGCACCACTGGACCCCTTTACATTACACAGCCCCCCTCAGCACAGACCCCTCATTCAGCACAGACCCCCCCCCCTTCAGCACAGATGGACCCCCCTCTTCAGCACAGACCCCCCTTCATCACTTACCCCCCTTCAGCACATACCCCCCCTTTCAGCACAGACGGACCCCCCCATTCAGCACAGACCCTCCCGTTCAGCACAGATCCCCCCCCTTCAGCACAGATCCCCCCCCTTCAGCACAGACCCTCCCCTTCAGCACAGACCCTCCCCTTCAGTACAGATCTCCCCTATTCAGCACAGACCCCCCCTTCAGCACAGACCCTCCCCTTCAGCACAGATCCCCCCTTCAGCACAGACCCCCCCTTCAGCACAGACCCTCCCCTTCAGCACAGATCCCCCCTTCAGCACAGATCCCCCCCTTCAGCACAGATCCCCCCTATTCAGCACAGACCCCCCTTCAGTACAGACCCTCCCCTTCAGCACAGATCCCCCCTTCAGCACAGATTCCCCCCCTTCAGCACAGATCCCCCCCCTTCAGCACAGACCCTCCCCTTCAGCACAGACCCTCTCCTTCAGCACAGATGCCCCCCATTCAGCACAGATCCCCCCTTCAGCACAGATCCCCCCTTCAGCACAGATGGCCCCCCCATTCAGCACAGACCCTCCCCTTCAGCACAGATCTCCCCCTTCAGCGCAGATGGACCCCACCCCTTCAGCACAGACCCTCCCCTTCAGCACAGACAGATCCCCCCCATTCAGCAAAGACAGATCCCCCATCCCATTCAGTACCTCAGATCAGCGTGGCACAGGCACAGCAGGTCCCCTCCCCCTGTGTACACATAAACACTGGAGGGGGAGGCAGCTTCACTCTGCTCGCTGTGCCTGTGTGACATCCGAGCAGGACCAAGCATCTATTGAACATCAGCCAATAATCGAGCAGCTTGAGAAAGGGGCGGGGCTACATACACATAGCGGCCCCATCCCATTGGCTTGTGTACAGATACCTGCTTGATCCCGCCCACCCCGACATCATACATGAAATCTGACAGCTCCTCTCTCTCTCTGCATACAGGACAGTGTCACACTGAGCGGATCTTTCAAGCCCCAATATCGGCACAATGTTATACTGACTCACAGGCAGTGCAGGGTACACATTGCACATCGGATACAGACAGCATGGGGCTAAACAGTGCTGGGGGGATTAGGGTGTGCCCAGGCACACCCGGCACACCCCGTGGGCACGCCTATGCTGAGGTGATACCACATGTGTGAGACTTTTATACAGCCTGGCCGCACAGATAGGCCCAACATGCAGGGAGCACCAGCAGGCATTCTAGGAACATAAATTACATATTTAATTTCTTGATTACCTCTTACACTTTTGAAGGCCCTGGAGCACTAGGACAATGGAAACGCCCAAAAATGACCCCATTTTGTAAAGCAAACACCCCAATGTATAATCTATGATGCATAATGAGTCTTTTGAACGTGTCATTTTTTTCCACAAGTTTTTGGAAAAAAATGTGGAAAGAAAATGAAAACACTTTTTTTTTTACACATTGTATGTATAAGATATTTCTAACATATAGCATGTACATAGCACCCCAAAATACATTCTGCTACTCCTCCTGAGTATGGCAATACTACATGTGTGAGACTTTTTACACAGCCAGGCCACATACAGAGGCCCAATATGCAATGAGCACCATCAGGTGTTCTAGGAGTATAAATTACACATCTAATCTGACTACCTATTACACTTTTGTGGGACACTGGTGGGCACTTTAGTTGCACTGATGGGCACTGTAGTGGTATGGATGTGGCACCAATGAGAACTGATGTGGCATGGATGAGTACTGATGTGGCACGGATGAGCACTTATGTGGCATGGATGGGCACGGATGAGCCATGGATGGGCACGGATGAGCCATGGATAGGCACAGATGAGCCATGGATGAGCATGGCTGGGGATGGATGAGCATGGCTGGGCATGGATGAGCATGGATGGGGATGGATGAGCCATGGCTGGAGCATGGCTGGGCAGGAATGGGCAGAGATCAGTGCTGTGGGCACTTCAGATCCAGCCCACAGAACTGCTGCACCTGGCTCCTTCCTCTCCTTGCACACTGTACCAAATGTTGCGAGGAGAGGGGAGGAGCTGAACCGGACATGCTCCGGTCTGTTGACAACTGATCGCTCTGTCATTGGATGGGGCAATCACGTGGTAAAGGGCTGCTGTCATTGGCCCTTTACCCCCTTCCGTGACACACCGGGAGCGTGATTCTGGGAGGACGTCATAGTACGGTCTGCCAGAGTTATCTGACTGCGCTGTAGCCGTCATTCGGCTATGGCCCAGTCGGAAACTGGTTATTAAAAGACCACATACAATATCTCATAAAAGTGAGTACACCCCTCACATTTTTGTAAATATTTTATTATATCTTTTCATGTGACAACACTGAAGAAATTACACTTTCCTACAATGTAAAGTAGTGAGTGTACAGCTTGTATAACAGTGTAAATTTGCTGTCCTCTCAAAATAACTCAACACAAAGCCATTAATGTCCAAACTGCTGGCAACAAAAGTGAGCACACCCCTAAGAGAAAATGTCCAAAGTGTCAATATTTTGTGTGGCCACCATTATTTTCCAGCACTGCCTTAACCCTCTTGGGCATGGAGTTCACCAGAGCTTCACAGGTTACCACAGGAGTCCTCTTCCACTCCTCCATGACGACATCACCGAGCCGGTGGATGTTAGATACCTTGCGCACCTCCACCTTCTGTTTGAGGATGCCCCACAGATGCTCAATAGGGTTTAGGTCTGGAGACATGCTTGGACAGTCATGATAACAACATTCGGGGTTGTTATCATGTTGGAATACTGCCCTGGTCCAGTCTCCGAAGGGAGGGGATCATGCTCTGCTTCAGTATGTCACAGTACATGTTAGCATTCATGGTTCCCTCAATGAACTGTCGCTCCCCAGTGCCGGCAGCACTCATGCAGCCCTGGACCATGACATTCCCTCCACCATGCTTGACTGTAGGCAAGACACACTTGTATTTGTACTCCTCACCTGTGTGCTGCCACATACACTTGACACCATCTGAACCAAATATGTTTATCTTGGTCTCATCAGACCACAGGACATGGTTCCAGAAATCCATATCCTTAGTCTGCTTGTCTTCAGCAAACTGTTTGCGGGCTTTCTTGTGCATCATCTTTAGAAGAGGCTTCCTTCTGGGACGACAGCCATGCAGACCATTTTGATGCAGTGTGCGGCGTATGGTTTGAGCACTGACAGGCTTACCCCCCATCCCTTCAACCTCTGCAGCATTGCTGACAGCATTATACGGTGCTCCTACACCGCCCCTGCCCATTGGCGCTTGTAAAGCACTTTGGAAGCGCCATAACATGGGCGGTTTTAACCCTTTCTTTGGCCACTAGCAGGGGTTAATAGTGCCCCGCTAGTGGCCGAAAAGCACCGCTATAACGATGGTAAGGCGCCGCTAAAACTAGCGGCGCTTTACCACTAACAGACCCGCCTCCCCAGTGTGAAAGAGGTCTTACAAATTTGGTGGACAGATTTAAAAATAAAGTGTGCTATAATAAGATTCCAAATCATTTTATCTTGTTATGAGTATGCAATCGTTGCTTAGGGAGAGTGTGAAGTCTGTATATTTAATATAGGTTCAGCAAACAGTTTTTTTTCTTTTTTACCTTCCTGTTTCCCTTACTGTAAGTAGTATGTCAAATTTTATAATAAGTAATTGGTAGCATTTAATAAATGTGGAATACCTTTAGAACTATTTTTTCCTTTAAAGGAATGACATCTACCAAGCATGTTCAGTTAAACTTCTTTCTGAATGCGATGTATATTAGAGGAAAGTAGTGTTTACTCTTCGGTGTAATGAGTTTTCCTTGAGGGGACAGTTTATTCGAGGTGAGAAATGATTAGGCCCACCATGTTAATACCTCTTTAATGATGGAAAGGCAGTGATAATAGTAAACACCTGGGTGTATTTTATTGCCATCATGTGGCCTTCAATGAGATGCATGTTTATCAGAGCACGTGCACACATCCCAGCATACTGCTGCCTGGGAAATGGGTAAGTGTTAAATGCTTTATGATGCTGTAAAGATAGTGAGTTGATTACAAGCTGGATCTTCTGCTAGCAGGTGCCAGTTGCAAATGCTGCCATGTATTGGCTCCATTTTATAACTTAATAACCTGTGTGAACAATACAATGAACATTATGATGACAACATGCCAGCACAGCAGCTGCTTGTACAAGGACACTCTAAGCCCCTGTTATTGGTCAGGCTTTGTATAATTATTTTCTATATTATATACATTCTGTGTACACCTGCCCCCAAGTTATTGAGTTCAGGTTTCCATTGAAGAGTATGGTAATGTTAGAGCATTCAATGACAACTGTGTTCCAACCACATGAAAACAGTATGGGAAAAGACCCTTTTGTATTTCAGCATGACAACACCTATGTGCACAAATCAGCTTCAAAACATCATCGCTGCTCAGCAGCTGCTGGTGAGGTGTCTATCCCAGTTTTATTCTGTGTTGACCCTGATGGAAGATAGAATGGTGTTGCCCCAAAACAGTTTGGATGTTTTTTTATGATTCTTTTACCAACTATTAAAATTATCTTGGACTCTCTTCATCCGGTTTTAGTTTGTTGCTCCTTTCTGTAATTCTATCATTTGCACTCCAAAAATTCATGCATTAATGAGTTTGATGTGGAGGAACTTGAGTGGCTAGCACAGATCCCGTTTGTAAAGGCTCAAGTTTTTTTTTTTACCTCCATGCATTCTGTGCATGAAGGTAAAAAAAAATCTTCTGTGTGCAGCCCCCCTCCCCCCAATACTTACCTGAGCCCCATCTTGATCCAGCAATGTGCATGAGAGCAGTGGCTCTCCTGGGTCTCCTACTCCATTTGTTCATTGATCCATTGGCTCCCCCTACTGTCAATCACAGCCAGTGAGCCAATGAGGAGGAGGCAGGGTTGAGCCATGCTCTTCGTGTGAATGGACACGCAGAGCAGTAGCTCAGGATTAAGCCTGCTCGGGTGCCCCCATAGCAAGATGCTTGCTATAGCAGCAGTCGGCAGGAGGAAGGGGCTAGGAGTGCCAGCGAGGGAACCGAGAAGAGCAGGAACGGGGCTGCTCTGTGCAAAACCAGGTAAGTATGACATGTTTGTTATTTAAAAAAAGAAAAAAAAAATCTGCCTTTAATATCACTTTAACTCCATTGAACATCTTTAGAATGGAACGGATTGCCAGAAACCAGGTCTCCTCTTTCAACATCAGTAACTAACCTCACAAATGCTCTTTAGTCTGAATGAGCATTCATTCCCACAGACACACTCCACAGTCTGATGGAAAGCCTTCCCAGAAAGGTTGAGACTGTTAGAGCTACAAAGAGAAGGCCAACTCCATAGAATGCCCTTGCTTTTGGAATTGGATGTCCAACAAGCTTGTATTAGTGTGGTTGTCAGGTGTCCACAAACATTTGGCCTTACTATGAACACCCCTGGCCACTGCCTTTTACGCTTAAGAAGAAGCTATTAGGGGATGGTAAAATGTGACTGAACCACATGTTTTTACTGCCCCCCCCCCCCAACCTCAAGTGTAAACAAGCCCTTAAAGCTTCTAAATTGTATTCTGTTATTCCTTGTGTTCCCTTTTTATTAATATTAAACCCCTATGCTTGCAATATATTATTAAATGCGAATAACAAAGTACCAGGCATTTATTAAAAGTTATATTTTTTAAAATCTATATGAACATGGGAACAGTTATATTTACTTATTATTTATACAGACTGGACTTCTAGCTCAGTAGTGCTGCACAATGAATGTGCTTTACTGTTCACTCACTCGGCTGCATTCATTTTATTTTATTTTTTTCCTTTTATTATACATTTATTATGCATTGGTGACAATGCTCACTGGCTCTATAAGGGCTCTTTCATACCTATGGACCGTTCAAGTCCGCCTGTCACTTTTTTAGGCGGGCCTGATCGGATGCTCAATGTACCCCTATGGCGTGATGGATGTCAGCGGTGACATGTCCGCTGACATCTGCTCCGCTAAATGCAGACGGGTGGAAACCCTATGGCCCCTTTTACACATATATGTCCGTTTTGACGGACTCCGCTTGCTCAGCAGGGATCGATCCGTTGATCCCCGTTGAGCCGGTGGATGACAGGTCCGTCTCTGCTCACTGTGCAGGGATGGACCTGTCAGAGTCCCGCTCTCCTCTATGGGGAGATGAGATGAAAACGGACCACCTGCCCATTTTCATCCGATCCGCCAGATTGATGTAAAATGGGGTTTCCATCCGTCTGCATTTAGTGGATCAGAGCGGATCGGATGTCAGCGGACATGTCACCGCTGACATCCGTTGCTCCATAGAGGTGAATGGAGCGTCTCTTCAGGTCCGCCTGAAAAACTAAGAGGCGGACCTAAACAGTCCGTATGTGTGAAAGGGGCATAATTTCCATCCATCTGGCGGATCGGATAAAAACGGACAAGCATATTTGTTTTCATCTGATTCCCCCATAGCGGAGAGTGGAGATCTGACAGGCTACACAGTGAGCAGAGATGGACCTGTCATCCGCCGGCTCAGCGAAGATCAACGGAGCGATCCCCGCTGAGCAAGCAGAGTCTGTCAAAATGGACATTAAAGTGTGAAAGGGGCTTTAAGGAACAATTTTATTACCATAGGCCTGGACTACAAAGTACCTGACCTTTCCTTATCAACATCCCTGCGAGAGGGTGTGTTTTGTAGTAACATGGGCATAAAGGTTAACATTGCAGAGCAGTTGTGGAATTCTGCCATTATCTAAGATTTTTTTCTTTGCATTTATTGAAAAGATGCAACAAAACACTTTTCAAACACTTTTATTTAACTGACCAAAGAGGAGAAAATAAGACAAGTTAATTTTTAGGGTTTACATACACATTAATAACCAAGAATTTTCTCAGTCTAGCTACGTCACCAGCTATAGTTAAACTGTGCTCCTTTGCAATCAGTCACAGGCGATGGTCCAGGGTCACCACAAGTACAAGGTAATCTCTAAACCAATGACTGACAGCAGTAATACAGTAGCATAATCAAGAATTACCCATGTAGCTGAGGCCTTAGCATTTTATTTGCACACAGACGATTTCCTAATATTTTTATTAGTTCAGCTGAATATTGATTGCAGAGGTCAATTGAACAATGAATTAATCTCTTTATACTTAACTACGTAAGGAAATGCCTTGAGCTATAATGATGGTTTTATTATCCAAATGTTTGTGTTTTATGTGGGCAATACATTAATGGTATGGAATAATTTTTCCTAGAGTGACATTTTTCTGCCCTCTTAAAAAAAAAAACATAATTTTTTTGCATGACATCATTTTAATAGGATCCTTCCACCAACATATGGGTATAATATAGAGAAGTCTCATAATCTGATCAAAACATTAAAATAAAGCAATCAGGAGAACTGATGTATCTATTGCGAAAATCTCAGCTTGTATCAATCTGCTCAAGAGTTCAGTTGTTGTTGTTAGATTTACCCCCTTTTGACCATTATGCCGCGTACACACGATCGGACATTCCGACAACAAAATCCATGGATTTTTTTCTGAGGGATGTTGGCTCAAACTTGTCTTGCATACACACGGTCGCACAAATCTTGTCGGACATTCCGAACGTCAAGAATGTGGTGACGTACAACACGTACAACTGCACTAGAAAAGGGAAGTTCAATACAAAGTGCGCCACCCTTTGGGCTCTTTCTGCTAATCTCGTGTTAGTAGAAGTTTGGTGAGAGATGATTTGCGCTTTTCAGCCTCGTGCTTTTCCGATCGTTACTGCTCTTCAGTTTGTGCTTGTGAGTTCGTATCTGGTTTTCAGTGCATGTAGTCAGTTCGCATTTGTTTTTCAGTGTGTATTATTATAGTACTTATTTGATTTTTCCAAGTCATCTTCCAGGACGGCTTACAGAGAGATAGGCTTCTCCCACCTAGCACAGGAAACGCATGATCCACATCATAAAAGCAGCACACATGTATTAGCCCCACAGTATTTGTGTTTCTTCTGGCCAGTCAGGAACTCCAAACATATGTTTGTTATTTTTTCGGCCTTCATGCAAGGTGGCAGGGGCCTCCCAACGTCCATACCCAGGGCAAACAGGGGTAGTACTCCTGGGGTATGAGTCAGTTTGGGACACCCAGAGACCTGATAAAGGAGTCTGGGGTGAAAATAAGGGACCCTCTCTCCTGATTGAGTTGTAGCCTCAGTGAGGTACCTGTGAGGAGTGGAGTAGGTGATCCAGTGGGTCCATCTGAAATGGCACAGCAGGGTGTTCTCCATCGCACCATTCTGGCCAAGGAGGTCTTGGTTCTCAGGACTACTAAGACTTAGCATCATGGAGCCTTGGAGACTGCCTTACAGGACAGACCTCATATATTAGGGAGAGGTGAATCATCCAGAAGTGAGCTCTCTTTCTCTGACGGCCTAGCTTCTGAGAGGGAGCTGTTAGAGCAGAGAGGGCTATTGGCAAAAGTAATCAATACCATTCTTAGCAGCCAGAAGCTGTCCACTAACGCAATTTACAATAAAATCCAGAAAAAATTTGGGGCCTGGCGCCTGCTCAATAACAGAGTGTCAGGAGCCATGATCCCGGCGGTCCTAGATTTCCTCCAAGCTGGAGCAGATCTAAATCGGACAGTCAGTAGGTGCAGGTATCGGCTCTGTCTAGCTTTTTAAATCAAAGACTGTCAAAAGAGCCACTGGTCAAGAGATTTCTTGCATCCATCAGCCATAAGCGGGTCCCCAAGTCAAGGAGGTTCCTTCCCTGGGACTTATCCACTGTGTTGCAAAGTCTTTGTAAAACACCATTTGAGCCAATAGACAAACTGCCCATAAAGCTCTTAACCTTGAAAACAGTGGTTTTGGTGGCCCTAGTCTCTGCTAGGAGGGTTGGGGAGATACAAGCACTTAGTGATTGAGCCCTTCTGCATCATCTTGCAAGACAATATTATCCCTTCGCTGGATCCAGCATTTCTCCCCAAAGTACCATTTAACTTCCATAGGTTGGAAGAGATCGTGATACCATCATTTTGCGGAAATCCTAAAAACGACAAGGAGGCAGGATTTAATACGATAGATGTCAGGAGATGCTTTATCACTTACGTAGAGCACACCAAGGAATGGCGACGTTCCACCAGCCTGTTTGTGTTGTTTGCAGGATCAAACAGAGGTAAACGGGCATTTAAAAATACCATTGCAAGGTGGATGAAGTTGGCCATCGTGGAGGCATACAAAGCAGCATCCCGGACACCTTCGTTAGGAATAAATGCCCATTCCACAAGAGCGGTTTCTACTTCTTGGGCTGAAAGGGCAAGAGCGTCTCCCTTCCAGATTTGCAAGGTCGCAACCTGGTCCAGGTTCCAGATGTTTGTAAAACATTACAGACTGGATCTGCTTGCCAGCCAAGACCAGTCTTTCGTCAGGAAAGTGCTGCAGGCTGTGGTCCGCCCTGATCAGGTAGTCCTATTTTGTCCTCTCTGTAAGCTGTCCTGGAAGATGACTTGGAAAAACAGTGTTATTACGTGTTAACTACTTTTTCCAGGAATCTTCCAGGACAGCGTCCGTTCCTTCCCTTCTTTGTTGGTGATTAGCAATGTAAAACATAGAGTAAAGATAAAGCTACGCTAATGAAGGTTAATGATTGCTTATTCTGAAGCCTTTGGTTATTTGTTAATACTGAGGGGCTAATACATGTGTGCTGCTTTTATGATGTGAATCATGTGTTTCCTGTGCTAGATGGGAGGAGCCTATCTCTCCTGGGATCAGCCAGGAGGTGGCCGGGCCCAGTAGCCTGCCCGAATCCCAGGTCCCTCCCCTCCGCCTTCCAAAAAAAAGTCCCTGGAAGAGAAGTAATCTGGAGGAGGCAGCACTTGGCCTATTTCGGAAGGCTACTGCAGCCCTCATAAACCCCCCCCCAATAATTAAGACGACTATGCCTACATGGCAGCCTGCAAAATGCAGGAAATGGAGGAGGGCCAACGTCTCTTATGTGAGGAAGTTACAGTCAGGTCCATAAATACTGGGACATCGACACAATTCTAATCTTTTTGGCTCTATACACCACCACCATGGATTTGAAATGAAACGAACAAGATGTGCTTTAACTGCAGACTTTCAGCTTTAATTTGAAGGTATTTACATCCAAATCAGGTGAATGGTGTAGGAATTACAACAGTTTGTATATGTGCCTCCCACTTTTTAAGGGACCAAAAGTAATGGGACAATTGGCTGCTCAGCTGTTCCATGGCCAGGTGTGTGTTATTCCCTCATTATCCCATTTACAAGGAGCAGATAAAAGGTCCAGAGTTCATTTCAAGTGTGCTATTTGCATTTGTAATCTGTTGCTGTCAACTCTCAATATGAGATCCAAAGAGCTGTCACTATCAGTGAAGCAAGCCATCATTAGGCTGAAAAAACAAAACAAACCCATCAGAGAGATAGAAAAAACATTAGGTGTGGCCAAATCAACTGTTTGGAACATCCTTAAAAAGAAAGAACGCACCGGTGAGCTCAGCAACACCAAAAGACCCAGAAGACCATGGAAAACAACTGTGGTGGATGACCAAAGAATTCTTTCCCTGGTGAAGAAAACGCCCTTCACAACAGTTGGCCAGATCAAGAACACTCTCCAGGAGGTAGGTGTATGTGTGTCAAAGTCAACAATCAAGAGAAGACTTCACTAGAGTGAATACAGAGGGTTCACCACAAGATGTAAACCATTGGTGAGCCTGAAAAACAGGAAGGCCAGATTAGAGTTTGCCAAACAACATCTAAAAAAGCCTTCACAGTTCTGGAACAACATCCTATGGACAGATGAGACCAATATCAACTTGTACCAGAGTGATGGGAAGAGAAGAGTATGGAGAAGGAAAGGAACTGCTCATGATCCAAAGCATACCACCTCATCAGTGAAACATGGTGGTGGTAGTGTCATGGCGTGGGCATTCATGGCTGCCAGTGGAACTGGTTCCCTTGTATTTTTTTGATGATGTGACTGCTGACAAAAGCAGCAGGATTAATTCTGTTTCGGGCAATATTATCTGCTCATACTCAGCAAAATGCTTCAGAACTCATTGGACAGCGCTTCACAGGGCAGGTGGACAATGACCCAAAGCATACTGCGAAAGCAACCAAATAGTTTTTTAAGAGAAAGAAGTGGAATGTTATGCAATGGCCAAGTCAATCACCTGACCTGAATCCGATTGAGCATGTATTTCACTTGCTGAAGACAAAACTGAAGGGAAAATGCCCCAAGAACAAACAGGAACTGAAGACAGTTGCAGTAGAGGCCTGGCAGAGCATCACAAGGGAAGAAACCCAGCGTCTGGTGATGTCTATGCATTCCAGACTTCAGGCTGTAATTGACTGCAAAGGATTTGCAACCAAGTATTAAAAAGTGAAAGTTTGATGGATGATTGTTAATCTGTCCCATTACTTTTGGTCCCTTAAAAATTGGGAGGCATCTATACAAACTGTTGTAATTCCTACACTGTTCATCTGATTTGGATGTAAGTTACCCTCAAATTAAAGCTGAAAGTCTGCAGTTGTTCGTTTCATTTCAAATCCATTGCGGTGGTGTATAGAGCCAAAAAGATTAGAGTGTCGATGTTCCAATATTTATGGACCTGACTGTATGTTACAAGCCCTAAATGAGAGGTTGAGGGGCGAACTCACAAGCCAAAGCCACGTTTGTGAGTTCAACCATAGTCCACCTCCTCCTCCACCTCCTGCCACAACTACAACACCAAAGCCGCAGCCTGGAAGCAAGCGTGGAAGGAAGACAAGAAAGTGATGGCCTGGATTCAGTCTGGTCTGACAAAAGACGTAGGCTGTTGTAAGACCACAGCCTGGTGGCAGATATGTCATCTGCTGCTGTTTCTGATCTTTTGTAGTCCTGGACCAGATTGTGCTCACTATTATAAAGACTCCTCAGGCCACCAATTTTGACTGTAAAATAATTGATGTCTGCCCTGGGGTACAAAGGCTTTGCAAATGTCACCAGTTTCTCCAGCGTTGCCTTCCTTTTTATTTTGTTATGACCCATAATAAATGGCTATTTATTTTTCACAAATACTTACGTATGTGTTTAACTTCAAAAAGGACAGTTTGTGAGTAGGCTGGTACATTTCAAAAATATGTCAAATTAACAAGGGACACCAACCAACCTCCTTGAGGTTAAAAAATACAAGATAATAATGGTGTCGTGGTAACTTAACACAAAACGAAAGAAAAAATTATGGAGATCACTATAGCAAAAAAAAAATAGGAGATCTGGATAAAAAAAAAAAAAAAAAAAACTATACCAAAAATTCAAAACATTATTATGGAGCTCTGACAAAAAAAAAATATTCATGAGATCACGAGAAATAATAAAGAAATCAGGTTGTCAGAGTATGTGAATATGAGCAGCAAAAAAAACTTCATTATTCTAGCATTATAAAGAAGAGAATGCGCTGCATTAAAAGATTTAAAAATTTGCAGCGTGACGAATGTGCTATCTCCATTACAAATGCTAGTTTTACCAGACCGCGCTTCCATCTCGTAATTGATTCAGAGCATGCGTGGAACATTGTGCGTCGGAATTGTGTACACACGATCGGAATTTACGAGAACGATTTTTGTTGTCTGAAAATTTGAGATCCAGATCTCAAATTTTGTTTGACGGAAAATGTCCGATGGAGCCTACATATGGTTGGAATTTCCGACAACAAGCTCACATCGAACATTTGTTCGAACATTTGTGGATTTGAAAATCCAATCATGTATACGGGGCATTACTGTTAGATTTGGCCGGGTTTTGAGCATTACTCTGTTTTAAGTGATGGCATATGGCACTGAATCCCATCATTGGTTAAAGCTGCATTAAACTCCCCCCAGTCTTCTTTCTGGGTTCCATCTTTTCGGCTGTTTCAATGGCTGGGCTGAAATGATGTCACAGGGCCACATCACCATGGCACAGAGCGGGTCACGTAAATGTGGTCTGAGATTAACATGCACGGCTCAGATTACTGTACCGCTGACAAGCAGGGGGAGGCATTTATGACCAAGGAGATCACTAGGGTCTCATCTGTTATAAAAGCCCTGCCTGTCAGCGGTTTTCAAAAAGATTTGAGTTTTATACCACTTTAAATGTATGCATTTTGGATCTGTATTAATTCTTTGTATTGTTAATTTTTTTGGGGGGAAATTATATAGAAATCTGGACTATGGCTTTTTTATTTTACTTCTTTCTGTTAATCCTACGTGCTAAAAATGGACTTGTAGCATAATAACCGTATTATAATTTAAGTAAATCTAAAAGTTTGTTCTACTCCCTTGGCAAACAGATTGTGTTAGGAATTTGTTTAGATAAATTACCACTGCAGTAGAAGGTGATAAAATTCCTTTCTGGTTGTGTTTTAGATTTTAAACTTTTCAAAAGAGAGATCTGCTTTTTAGCTAATGTTGCACTACCCCTGTGAGGGCCACTCAAAGATTCTGCACCCCACTGGTTGCCATGACCTTGCAAGTCCTCTGACACTCTGGGTTCTGACATTTCTGTTATAAACAACGAAATTTAGAGGCACACACACACATTCAAAGTAAACCAGCTAAATTTGTTTACTGGCAGATTAAAGACCATGAAATCAGCAATAAAGCGTTTGGTACATACAGCAGATAAGGCACAGTCAAATAACTTGGTGGCAAAGCCAATTAAGAAATAGGTAATAACACTTCAAAAACATATATATTCAGCAGAATTTAACCCTTTATTGAGTCTATGGCTACAGACTGACACTACAGTCCCAGCAATGTAAAAACTCTAAATTCACATTAAACAAATACTCTAAAGTCCTTTATCCCTATTCTTTAGAGTCCCTGGATACTGTAGGGGTCTAGATAGGCACCAAATTCCCTTATCCCTTTGGAAGGGGGGGGGATATTCTGTAGTCCTTTTAAAGAGAAAAGCTTGTGTCTTCAGCTAGCTCTTTAAGATGAGCAAATTGTGTCCTGGCAAGCAAGCTGAGCACTAGGTTCTCTCACTGTGGATTAAAGTGTAATAAGGATCCCTTTACAGGCTTGGTGGAGTAAATAAGACAACAGTGTCTGCATGCAGTGTCCTTTGGTGTAAAAGAGATGGGCAAGTGCCCGTTTACCAATCCCAGTGACCTCCTGTTTTGAGGAGTGGCATGAGGGCTCTGCAGCCGGCCTCTGCAGAGTCTGGCTCAAGGGATAGCGATTGACCCCACGTCGCACCGTGCTACCATCCAGCTGGATCTGGTGTGGATGTGATGAGAGTGGCCTCCAGGCGGCCCCTGAATGATCAGATGTGGATGCACCTACACCTCCTCATGATGAGGCTCTCTCTCTGTAGCACAGTTTGCAACCCGGTCACAGCACGAACTTCCATCTGAATCACTGCCTGCAGATCCAGGCCGTGGTCCCAAAGGAGCGATTCCGTCCCCACACAGGGTTTTTATTACCTTTCCCAGCATTCTGTTCTCTTCTCCAGCAGGCTGGTACTTGTAGTCCATAACAGTCTTACTTTAATGCAAAACCTGACTTTTTGGACTACATGTCCCAAGATGCTTTGCTCCACTCTTAGGTCTCATTCACTCTGCTTTCAGGATGTGATGACATAGAGTCAAGGCTGAGTACTAGGAGAGAACAGTCTTACTGTAGCAAGTGCTGAAAAGTGACTCCTGATAATGCAAGCAATATTAGCCAGCACCTGGCTACATCCTCCCCCAATTTGAAATCTTTGGTCCTCCAATGAGGCAGGGATGCAATAACTGTTAAGTCAAGCTTAATGAGAGATTGCTATACAATCTATAACAACATCAACTACAATTTTTAAACTTGGCAAATAGTGACACACTTCTGGATTTTGCTGGAACCATTTATATACATTCTCAGTTAACTCCTACTCGCTTTAACAGGCCAGAGCAATTGCTGTGGCCCACCCAGCAGTGTCAGAAGTTGGGTCAAGTTCACCCCCTAAAGTCTTCTCTTGAATACATGGCGGGCAGGAATGGCAATAGTGCTCCAATTCTGTCCTCATGTAATGCCAATAGAACCTATCTCTGATTAAGCAGAAAGTTCTTTCTGAGCCTAAATGCCCGTGTTCATCATGCAATGCAGTTAGTCGGTGCTTCTCTGGGAGGAATAGTTGCCACCTCTTCTGAGTCCTCCGAGGTACCCCTTCTGTACAGCAATTCCTCCCTTAACTGCAGCCTATTCTATTCCTGATGTATTATTTTGGACTCGGTCACAGCAATCTTCAGCAATAAGTTTGGGTCTTGTTTGGTTAAGGCTTCAATGGCCAGATGACACTGGGAGTCCTGACTCTCATCCGTCTTCAAGTCTTTCTTTGATAGCTGAGGGAGGCCCTCGCCTTGTACTTGTGTTAGGTCAGAGTACCCCGGAGGTATGAGCTCCTATGGACTCAACCCCTGGGCCCCTTTGATTCGCTGGGCAGTGCCTTGACACAGGGCTCGCACGCCCTCAGCAGTTACATAGGTCCAGTCTCCTGACTTTTCATTATGTCGATGCAGTCTGCAAGTCCAGCCCCCGGCCAATACTTCAGACTGAACTGGAAACCTGAAAAGGCATCCAGTCATCTATGTCCTTTGGCCTCCAGCTTGGCTGAGGACGGTGGATACGTTAAGGGATTGTTATCAGTCCTCACCACAATTGTGGCCCCATACAAATAGTCCTTTAGCTTGTCCATGACTGCCCTCTTCAAAGCCAAAATCTCCAATTTATGAACTAGATAATTCTTCTCAGATGGGGTCAAATTGCAACTCACGTAGCCTATAGGCCTAAACCCACCATCTTGCTCCTGATAGAGGACCCCCTCCCCCAACCCGGCTCAGCTGGCGTCTATATATGAAGTTCATAAGACTTAGCTGGGTCAGCACAGGTGCTTCAGTAAGGCTTTGTTTGAGGAGCCGGAAGGCCTCCTCACAGTGTGGAGCCCATTGGTCTTGTATGGAGTCTCCTTTTTTCTGAACTCCATGTCTCCCGAGGTTTGGTTCGCCCTCCTCATCTCCCTTGACAGATTGCAACAGCTCACTGAGCGGCCAAGCAATCTTTGCGAAGTTCACCACAAATCCTTGATAATAGGAACAAAATCCCAGGAAAGATCGCAGTTCAGTCACCGTTCTTGGCCTAGCCACGTAGTGACTGCTTCCAACTTCTTGGGATCAGTGGCTATACCTTCTGCTGAGACAACATGACCCAGATAGGTGACTGAAGTCCTGTAGAATTGACACTTCTCCAGAGACAACTTCATCCCCTTTTCGTGAAGTATTTCAAAGACCTTCTCTAACGTGGGCTCATGCGCCTCCAGAGTTCTTCCAAAAACAATAATATTGTCTACATACACCAGGAACTCAGTCAGATTCATTGTCTCCCACAGTACGCTCCATCAGTCGCTGGAACATTGCTGGGGCTCCCGACAGTCCTAGAGGCATCCTATTGAACGTGTAGAACCCCAATGGGCAGATGAAGGCGATCTTTTCTCTATCATTGAGGTGCGTTGGTATCTAGTAATACCCACCTTTCATATCTAGCACACTGAACCATTTTGAACCAGAAAGGCACTAAATGGCATCCTCAATGAGGGGGGAAGTGTATTGATTGGGGACGGTCCTCCTATTCAGTGTCCGATAGTCAACACACATCCTCAACTTCCCATTCTTCTTTTGCACTACCACAATAGGAGATGCATAGGGGCTTCTGGACTCCCGGATAACTCCTGATCTCTTCAGCTTGGCCGCTGTTCTCTGAGGTCCTCCAGATCACTGAGGGGTACTCGCCGAGCCCTTTCTCAGAATATCTTGTCTTCCTGCATCCTAATCCTGTGCTCGGCACTCTTGGAGCATCCCACTGTAAAGTCGTTCGAAGAAACGATCTTCTTCCATTTAGACAGTTTTTGATAGTCTTCCCTCCTGCCATCTCAGCTGGTGTCACAGGACTAGCTGCACTCATTCGCCCCATCAACATGTGAGCCCTTATTGTGACTGGATAATCTGTCACATTTCGGATACTGATCGGTACCTTCCACACATTCTGGGATAAAGCTTTGGTGGAGACTAGTTCTGGGACCAATTCAACCCCAACAGCTCCTGCTTGTGTATCTGTTTACATCACAGCATAAGGGCCCGGTTGATTCCAGGTTAGCTTGACAGTTGCCTTCATGCAAACAACCTCCCCAGGCTTCAAATACCTTCTCCTTGGCTCCCAATCTCCACAATCTTCCAACCCCCTCTGCAGGAGCTCTCTGTTCTTGGGCTACCCATTTTCAGGCCTGGTGCAGTTTAGGATGTATCCCATTGGGTACCGAACCATCTTCAATCAGTGGGACTAACAATTCTCTCATCAGGTTAGTGTTAGTTACAGGCAGCGCAGAGTTCCGTTCAGCCCCCGGGGGGCATAAGGCATACAACTGCCAAGGTGTCAAATGTTTCCACCTTTCTTTATGGCTGCTGGCCCAAATGTGATCTTTATTGGGATATATCCATCATAGGGAAACTTTTCAGTCCCGATCCCCCAGATCTCCAGCTCGTTCAGTTTGCATAAAGGAATGTGTTTTAGGTATCGGTCATAAAAGTCTCTATACAGCAGTGTGACTTGTACTCCAGTGTCCAGCAGCACCTTGGTGTATATGCCTTCTACTTGCACAGACACAATGGGCAAGGGCCCTGCCAGTTTTTCTGGCAAATCATCTGGGCTCTCTTTGAGTGGGACAGATTTTGGTGTTGCCTTGCTAATTGCTAGGAAGACCCAATAACAACCTTGGGAGGTGGTGAGACATTGACTAACTGTGCCTGTTTCCCCAACCCCAAAGATGCGTTACTTGACTTAGAGGGTAGCAAGGTCGTCTGCCCCAAAACCTTCTTTCGACATTTATCTCTGGTTCTCTTACTCTTCTGGTTTTTTTTGGGGGGCTCTTCATGGTTCGCAGCTGGCTCCCTCACTGAGATCCCTAAAGTCTCCTGCCTTCTGGCTCAGAAGCAGTTTCTGCAATACCTTCAGTGCTTAAGCTATCTAATCTGGTTCACTCATCCTCTAAGGACACTGTGCCCTGAAGTCCCCAGGTTTTCCACAATGAAAACACTTCCAGGAATCAAGCTTATCCATCTGCATCTTGCAGCTTGAACCTCCATCACTCGCAGCAAGGCCTCCTGCATCCTGTCTTGAGCTTGAATAACCTGTGTGAGCAGCTCAACGGGGGCAGCTTCTGTAACAGACTATACTATAGTGGAACCAGAACACGCCCCTTTTTCCGACTCCTCATCACTGCCCACCTCCTGGATACTCTTCTCCACTTTAACTGGCTGAGCTGACACTTTCTCCATCTTGGAATTATCTTTTGTTGGCTCTTGTGACCCCTGGTTTTTCTCATCTAACAAATTCTCTTCCCCTCTGACCAGCTTCATGAGTTCAGGATAGGTGGGGACCACTTGCGCTTCTTTGAGTAGCAACCATAACACGATTGGGTGGTTGGGTCTGGCGCCTTGCAGAATTCTTTCAAGGGTCGATTTCCCTTCTTTAGGATGCTCTGATGTAGAATCCGGTCCACTCTGACAATGTAATCAGACAGTCTTTCTCCTTTGTATTGATGGGTGTGCTCGAACTTCAATATAATCTATTGCCACACAATCTGGCTTTCCGCTCCGCAGACTCTGTAAGACATCTGCCGCGGGACTCCTAAGACTCACTTATCCTCCTGTCTCTTCACCACTTTTGGCACACTCCACTCCTCTACTGCTTGTAAGGCTTGATCCATCCAGCTCTCAAATCCTTCCTCTCCAGTAGGAGTGGGAATACACCCTAAGAAGAACTTCAGCTTTCTATACCCTTGATAGGCTGAAATGGTACTGTTCTTTTCCATACCTTTGCTCATGTCGGTATAGAAAGAAGCAGGTGGCCTACCAACAGCTGGAACATAAGCTTCCTCCGAAACTGGGATTACTGACCCAAACTGAGAGCAATCTTCATCTGGATCCCCTGCTGGGAGTAATGGTATTACTTGGACATCCAACTTATCGGCCAAATTCACTACATCTTTCTGAAACCTGGCCGGTATACTCGCCCGCCACTCCAACAGGGCGTAAGTGCAGTCAACATCAGGCTCGGGTCTTGTGTCCACAAAGTGGGCCCCTTGATCTGGGACAGCTTTTCTCACTAACTGGCAGACCTCTCTTTTAGCCCACGCCAAAGCCGGGTATTCCCACCACTGTGAACAACTCGAGTTGGCTGCCCTGCTGTTAGCCCCAGGCAGTGGCTGTGGCTCTAAAATCTGTTAGCTTTTTTTTTAAAGACCATGCTCTGCAGCCACATTACCCTGATGTTGCTGTAAAGAGCCCATGTTTGCGCAACTTTCATAAACTGTTTTGTAGTATTCTGCAGTTTGCATTCTTTTGCCATCTCAAACCTGGTTTGCATCATTACTTCTAACATTGTACCTGTTTAGTAAGCTGCAAGTTATGGTTATCTTTGTGAGGAAGGAGGATGGAAACCTCTGCTTTAGTGTGTACTATACTGTAAGCATCGGAATGCTGTCACGAAAGTGGACACCTATCCTCTTCCATGGATCAAGAAATCCCTTGTCACCTTAAGATATGACAACATTTTCTTCCCACATTCTTACGCCAATGGGTCTTAGCTCATATTTTTCGCCAAATTGGAGGAGTTGAGGGCCATTTCCATTACTCCCCTGGGGTTGTGCCAATTCAAAAGCATACCCTTTGGGCTGAACATTGTAGTCACCACATTCTAGAGCAGAGATCTCCAAACAATTGTCCTCCAGCTGTTGCCGAACTGCACGCCCCATGAGGCATTGTAAAAAATGCTGACATTCACAGACTTGACTAGGCATGATGGGAATTGTAGTTCCTGAACAACTGGAGGGCCATAGTTTGGAGACCCTTGTTCTAGAGGATGATGCAACACTGCATTGGAGACATGAGCCTGGATAGTGTCCTCATTTATTTAGACATACATTCGCAGACCATTTTGCACACTTTTATATGCTGCGTTGGCCTAAGGGAGCCTAGCGGTGAGTGGTGGTTTGTTTCAAAACCTGTATACCACACTGTCTTGTGAGTAGTTTTACCCTGCTTTTAGCTTTTAAAATAAAGGAGGCTCAAAGTTTGCTACACTATGGAGTTTTTCATGTGCTTTCTTTAATGAGTGCTGCTGATTCTGATGATGCTGCAAAACATTGTCTGAGGGATCGCTAAGTGCATAGACATTTACTGTTTGTCCACCTGGAGTTGGCTAGGGAATGCTGAGCTTGCTCCATGTTATTGGGGTCTGGAGGTCCAGTAAGCAGCCTTATTATTTCTTTGGTGGAGGCACTATTATGTAGCAAGGTCTCTGGCCTTATCCAGTCTAATAAGAACTTTCTCGGCCAAAGATAGCTGACATCCTTCTGTATGTGGTGGGTTGTGAGGCATAGTGGATGCAAGGTGGACAAAGGTATGGGGCGCCATACACTTCTTGGATGTAAAACAGGTTTTATTTCTCTTAACAGTCCTTTTTATATTTTTGGGGGAAAGAAGGTTAGGGCCAAGGCCCCCCTAAATAGGAATGCGGTCTCCTATGGCAACAGTCTTTAACAGTTCCTAACTCAAACGTAACAGTTCCGTCAGCATCACTACAACTGCCTCTTGTAGTTCTTTAACACTGAGCTCCTGGTCTCTCACTAAACCCTCTGACTCACTGACTCTGAATCCCTTGAGCTCCTCCAATATTTGCGGTGGTATCTCCCTCAAGCGTCACCCATGCTTCCCTGCTGGGAACTCCAGATACTTCTCAAGCTTTACTCCTGCTGACTGGCTCGGTCCCTACCTTGACTCACAAGGCTGCCCTGCAAGCATCACTTCCACTGGTTGGGTCCCTGACTTAATCACCGCCTGAAGTTTCCCGATTCTCCACCCTGTCCGTTCGGTGAGAATGCTGCTCCGGTACTTGCTTCAGTTACTCACTGTGGTCCCTGGTAATAAGGTGTTTGGCCCCTTTGTGGCGACAGCTTCCCTTCTACCTCCGACCACTGACAGGTTCTCTGGCTGGCAGAACCATCACTTCTGGTTGGACTGCAAGCCGCAATCCCAACCCTGCGCTGCTCTCTTACTCTCTTTCTGGATTGGCCCTCACACAGCCTAGCAGCCAGCTGCCCCAGGATAGGCCTAATCTCCAGCCTAGCAGCCCGGGGCACACGACACTTGTCCACCCAGACAGCCGTCCGGGTGGCACTCCACCCGAATATATATATATATATATATATATATATATATATATATATATATATATATATATATATTATATATTATATATTATATATATATATATATATATAGCAGGCCAAGGGATTCAAGAAAACCCCTGCCCATTCGCTGGGATACCCCATATACCCATAACCTGACCTTGAGTTGTCCTTCTCATATCTAGCACCACCAAGTACCCAGCCACCTAGTGGTAGAAGAGAAAAGTACAACCAGGCCAAGCTTAGGGAGAAATCAATGGATCTCTAACAAGTAAATTTGTGAGGAGCATCCCTGTCTAAACCCCAGGGTGCTACAATTACAACACAGAAGACCTACAGGATTGCACATTTATGGGATATTATTTTGTGTGATTATTTATTGACCTGTGGGACTTTATATCTGTTTGATTTTCTGTTTTACAATTTTATATATTTGATTCACATATGAAATATTGTTTTTTGTGAGCACTATTTATGGCATGATAATTTGATATTAAATGGGATAGGATTTTTTAACACATTGAGGCAGCAAAACACTGTTTGTTTTAGTAATTTCAGAACGATGTTCCTCAATGTAAAATTGCAAAAACTTAAAATGTATCATCATCTACAGTACATAATATCAAAAGATTCTGAGAAATTGAAGAAATCTCTGTGCGGGGACAAGGCTGAAATTCAATATTGGATGCCTGTGATCTTAGGGCCCTCACTGTCTGTGAACACAGTTCGCCCTGCCATCCAAAGACTCAAGTTAAACTCTATTACGCAAAGAAACCAAATCTGAAGATGATCCAGAAACGCCACCATCTTCTTTTGGCCAAAGCTCATTTAAATGGTCTGTTCAAGTGGCATCAACATGTGCAGTGCACATGGGTCCTGAGGGGGCTAGGATCCACTCTGCTCTAACACACATTGCACACATAGAGGGGCTGCTGCTGTTCCACCTGTTCTCCAAAAAGCCCTCTCCTCCACTTTTGTGTGCCTCCCCCTGCAGCACTGATCCCCTGGGCCTCCCCTGCAGCAACTTCTGGATTCTCCTCCTCTACCCTTCCGCCGGCTTTAGGTGCTGCAGGGGAGCCACAGGAGGAATTAACTCTAAAAACATCCTCCTCCACTGCTCAAACCTCCCCCTGCACTGCTCCCCCAGAATGATTCACCACACCCCCTCCCTGCAGCACTGCTGGCTGGCTTCCCCTCATCCCCCTCCCGCTGGCTGCAGCTGCTGATGGGGCAGGAGATTGGTGCGGTGTTCAAGATGAAGGGGGGCACTGGTAGGCATGACATGTTTACCAGCCCCTTTCTAAATGAACACAGTGAGCTATTGGTACCGATCCCTTCTGTGTTCATTCATTACCGAAGCATAGTGAACTGTTTACTATGCTCCAGCTATTGAATAAATAAGAGGTCTCTGTACAGAGGCTTCTATTTATTCATCTGCAGTGCTCGGTCCCTTTCTCTGTCTCAAAAAACAGTTTAAACTGACACTTTAGCAAAGCCTCTCAACCCCCCCCCCCCCAAAAAAAAAAACAATATTAAATATAACATGGTAAATAAAATGGGGGTTAAAAAAAAACACACACACACAAACACACATAAAAGTAATGCCTTATTCACATAGGGCATATTACAATGTACTGTACATCCTTTCAAGGCCGTCTTTACCAACACATAGATGCACAGGTGTTCATGCACCCCCATGCAGGCATTCTTGTTGATGTCGATTGGGAAGCAGCTGCTGCTCCATTTTGACATTTGTGTGGGTGCAGGTCCCTAAACTCAAACTGTCTGCATGTGAGGCTGTGCATCCACACCCACATGCATGTCAGGTCGGGAACAGCAATTGTGTCCTTACAGCCGATGTGCACCATTTGACGTATATGGGACTGCCTGCACAAGCACGCATGAAACACCTGTGCATCCCTATGCGCGTAAATATGGCCTTCACACAGGAATACACTTTAGTACACTCCAGGTGAATGAGGCCTTAGTAGGAATTTAACAGAAATTTTGTAAGTTTTATGTTGTGTTTTTATGTGTGGTAATAATGATTTTAGTGTATTTTTTGTGAAAACGGTGATTTAATAAATGTTTGAGCAACTATTGTGAGGCCTAAAAAAAATCAACTATTGCAGGGATTGTACTGGGGGTCAGTCTGACTGACCTGGGGGGGGGGGGGGTAGTACTAGGGGACAGAGAGGCCGGGGGGAGGGGGTATAGCTTGACCTGGGGGGAAGGATAATACTGGGGACGATTGAGCAGGGGGAGGGAGAAGGATTAAACTGGGGGACAGAATGACCTGGGCGGGTTTATACCAGAGGAAAGACTGACCTTGTAAGGAGGATTGTACAGGTAGATGCTTGCCTTGCACTCACATAACTTGCTGCCCCAGTATGAGTTGATGCTGCAGTGCGGCATCTTGCACGTAGCTCTCCCATTGCGTTTGCCACAAGATAGCGTCCTCAGGGGCCCCTAGTGTTTACTGAGGCAGCTGTATTTATGTAGCCTATGGCTCCTGGACCAAAATTATAGTTAGCTAGGCTTTTTGAAAATGGTGCCCGAGCAGGAAGTGATCTAAGTTGATCTAACCAGACAGGGTTTATGTATTGTCTCATGATAGGTAGCTTCCAGTTATTATGATTGTGCCCAAACCAGAAATGACACCATTCGGTCTCCTGGAAAATGGCGCCTGGACAGGAAGTGACATTTTTGGTCTTCGAGAAAATAGATCCCCGATAGAATTAAGGACGTGATGTACAGTCAGGTTATAGGCTACATAAATACAGCTGCCTCAGTAAACACTAGAGGCTCCTAAGAACGCACTCTTATGGGAAATGCGTTGGGTGAGCTATGCGGGAGACGCCTCGCCGCCACTTGTGGTGTGGCGGCAAGCTATGTGAGGACACGGCAACAACTTTTATCTTTGTTTTTTTTAACCACTGTATTGTGTTGTAACAAGCGTTTTACAAATAAATACTGCACTATGAAACATTCTTTTGTCCATGGTGTATGGTGTGCTTGTATCATCACATGAGTGGATGTCAGCCCAGCATTTGGAGGAATGACAGTGCCAGCCTTAGAACCAGTAATATGTGGATGGATCTGGGATCTGGGAGGGAGATCTCACTGTTTGTCATTGGTGACGTGAACGTGCATGCTGCTTTTAATTTGGCTGTCAGTTTATCTAGCGAGTGGTCAATTTACTCACAGGTAGAGGAATCTTTGCACAAGAAGCTTCTTATCACTGGAACGCTGAAGGTGTTTTTAAAAATTAAGATGTTTTTATTCATTGTATATCACGGCTGTGGTGCTACAGAAGGGGGACTTTTATGTCGCTGATAATTTTGTGAGAACTTTTCTATGAATTTCATGAACTTTATTTTCACTTGAGACGTGGATTGATTTTTGCACATTTGCACTTTATTAGATTTAAGCACTGCAATTTGTTACAACAATGAAAACCATGTCCACTCTAGTCTTGCTGCTCCCCTTTTTTTTTTTTTTTTTTTTTCTTTCTTTTTTTTTTTTTTTTTTATTAGGGCTCAACTTATGATCTTGCACATAGATCCACTGATTTCATAAAACACCACTGGGTCTGTTTTAATTTGGTAAACTGTTCTGTGGTCAAAGGAATCAAAATTTTACATTCTTTCTGACAACCATGGGCTTTGCGTCCTTCATACTAAAGAGGAGAGGGACACTTCCAGCTCGTTATCAACACTCAGCTCAAAGTTCAAAAGCCTGCATTTCTGATTGGTTATTGGACAGGAAGTGAAGGGAAATCTCCCTAACTGGACACAGATGGCAAAAAAAAACTGACAGGGTTATAGCCCTCCATTACACTATCCAAAATTGAAAAAGTTTTGTGTCCTGCTAAAGAAGGTTCAAACCTGTTATCTGCTGGGGAGCAGAGTCTTCTAACTAGATGCTTAAGGTGGTGTGCATCTCTTACAAACCTGTAGTTTGTGACAGACATGTGGATGATGAAAATATTTTGTTGCTTTTTGATTAGATTAGTTAATCTATTTATTTAGTTTTGATTTGTTGAATTTGTTTTCGGAATTCGTATTCAGAATTTGTTTCCTTTTTTAATAATTCAAATTTTTTTCTCTTTACGATACGATTAAACCAAAACATTTCGAATCGACCGAGTTGAAGAATTTCAAATTTTTCGATTCCAATGCAGCTGCCAAAATGGTTTCCCACATAAATAACATTTACAATTGAGGCAAAAAAGTTCTATATTTCTTTCTTCAGACCAGAGGTTATTCTTGTTTCTCAGTCTGAGAGCCCTTCAGGTGCTTTTTTGAAAAATCCAAGAAGACTTTAATGTGTTTTGTAATGAGGAGAGGTTTCTATCTTCATCTAGCCGCTCTGCCATAATAAAAGCTACATTAGTTTAGGCCTGCAGTGATGGTTGTCATTCTTGAAAATTGTCCCATCTCCACACAGGATCTCTGGAGCTCAGTCAGACTGACCAAACATTTGGTTGTAATTTATACACATTGATCTTGTTTGTATTAATAATACGTTTATTCAAAATATGTGAAATGTTCTAATTAATAAAAGTAATATCTTATTCAGCATTTTGCCATGTACATAATTGTGCAGAAGTTTTAGCCAGGTGAGAAAAAATGTCAAGTACAAATGATTTCAAATAATATATAATTTAATGGTTTCTTTTTATCAATTTTACACAGGCAAAGTGAACAAACAAAAGAAAAATCTTCACCAAATGATTAAAATCAATCTTTAAATACCCTTTTGGCTTAAACAGCATTATTCCGAATAATAAGACAAGAGATCCTGTATAATAATAATAAAGAAGGAGGGTGGGACTTTAAATAAGGCCTTGACTAAGTAAAGTCATGTGCCTCCATCCCTGTTGCATTGTATAAGAAAAAGGGTTGGGACTTTAAATGAGGCATAGGGCTACAAAAGTAAAATAAATATGTAGTATATATTTATGGACATAAAATACATGAAGGAAATAACATAAGCTAAAGGTATTGTTAGTAAAAAAGATAGCTACATCCTCCCTAATAAACATGTTAAACATGGACAATAAGAATCGGAGGAGGTAATGGACAAAAAACACCTCCCAAGACAAAGGTGGGTAAACTGGTAGATGGTGACACTTACACTAATAAGACACACAGTCTTTGATTTCAGCAATATGTTATCAGTTTGAATCCCCTTTCGAATTCTAATGGAATTCAATTTGAAATTCGATTTTTGATTTGAATTTTGGAAATTCGGACTAATTTAATTTCGTTATTTGATAAAATTAATTTGTACTGTAATTTGGAGTATTGCATACATCTGAAACTCCAAATTACGATTTTTTTTTTTTATTCAGAACGAAATGAACCACACATGTCTAGTTTGTGAGTGGTGGCAGTCCGTGTGCACTTTCCAAGTCAAAAGTGGAGGACGTCGGGCCACATTATGATTTTTCAGGTATGAGTATAAACAACATTTAAATAGGCAAATGTATATATGTAAATATCTCTAAAAATCCTTTCTTCTCCATTTACCCCTGATTCCATTAACCTCTTGGCCTTTATTACTGCACTGTGAAATGATGTTGTCTTAACCCGATGACCTCTCTGTACAAGCCAGAAGGTGAGAGCAACAGTAACAGCAGGTGTGACTTTTTCGATTCAAGGCTGTGAAGAGAAAGTTAGTTGTGATCCAACTGGTAGAGAGAGGAAATTGCATCACACGCTGACCAGGTGTACATTGCAATAAACTGTATCCATTGTATGCTTCATACAATAAAAGTTGATGTTTGTTCAGCACTTTGTTATACTCCGAAATATTGCTTGTACCAAGATGTCAGTTTTGATTGAGTGAAATCTTTATGATCAGTTTGACACCTACACAGTTAGAAAAAAATAAAGGCCTTTCTGAATACATTGGTGTAAACTGATCTCAGACATCCTACCAAACCCATCATAAACAACAGTTGCCATTTACAGCTTCAGCAGCCTTCATCGCCATCTGCTTCTGCGTTCACGCACCTTTTTATAAGGATCCTCAATTTATTATATCAGAGAGAGGGGATTAAACATTTACTTGTGTTTTTTCCAGTACTTTTTGTTTTCTGTAAACAAAGATAAAAATTTTATGATATTTTGCTATGGTTTCTTCTCTGCACCTGCTGTAGCAGCATCAATAAATGGCATGCAAGCTCTAACTGTTAAACATACATCTGTTGTTGCAAATTAATTTTGCTTTAGATTGCATGTCAAAAGTGATATTAAAGTCCAGTTTTTCCTAAATAAGCTAAAAATAACATAATTCAAATGCATTTTAATATTTTTTCAGGTTTCCTACTCAGAGCTTTTTTTTATTAATTGTCCCCTGGCTATACTTTGTGCCCCTGTGTAAGTATCTTCAATGTGCGTGCTCCCGCTCTGTACTACATCTCTATGTGCAGCCATTCAAAGCATCATACACACAGCCAGCACCAGAGGAACACACATGTGCTGCCAATCACGGCTGTGGTGGAGGAGAGGTGTGGCTTTTTTTTTCTGTGTTCCTCTCGTGCTGGCTGGGTATGTGGTTCTCTGAACGGTTGGACATAGAGTTGTAGTTCAGAGCAGGAGTGCGCATGTTGCAGAGACTCACACAGGGGGTACAAAATATAGCTAAGTGGCCAGGAGACAATTGAAAAAGTTACAAAGCTATGGTATTTTTTTATCAGATTTGGGAATAGAAAAGTTTTACTTTGATAACACTTTAAAGTGTAAGCATTTAGAAATTAATAAAAATAAGTATGGTTCTTTTTTGTTTTTAATGCATTCATGCTATCAATACAGAAGCAAGTCTTAGACCCCTTTCACACTAGCGGACCTATCGGGTCTGCCTGTCAGTTTTGCAGGCAGACTTGATTAGAACCTCCAGTCTCCTCTATGGAGCAGAATGTCCATTGAAAACCGCCAACATCCGATCCAATCCTATCTGCTAAAAACAGAGGGATGGGGATCCGTTCCCCATTCGTTTGGTGGATTGGATGGCAGTCAGGTGTAAACAGACAGGCCGTGCAAATTACTTTAAAAAAGCCATTAGCAGTAGTGAAACTACAAGGAATAGAATTAATTTTAAGTTGTCACACTCACCCGTTCGCTCACTGCTATTACCTGTAATTAGGCTGGCACTACCTGTATTGTGCTGCACTCCACATAGTGATCTCATCAGTCTGAGCTGCATGTAGGCACATGCAGTCTGCTGTTTCCACTGCAGGTGACGCTCAACCGCAGTGGCAGTGCAGAGGGAGAGGAAGTCATGAGAAACATGGTTTCTCTATGGTTTTCTGAGTCACTGGGGCAGTGATCCAATTGGATGCTGGCCACCCATGTGACTTTGGCGGCCATATTTGGTGTGACAGAGTCTATTTAAGACCCTGGCCCCTGGGTTTGGCACGGATTCACATGTGGATAGTGTAGGGACAGCTCACCTGTCTCTCAGGGACAGTATTAGCGGCAGGGAAAGGTTCCAGACAAGAAGGGAAAGCTTAGGGCTCGCAGTCGCCTTTGGACATTTTCTCGTTTGGGATACAAGATGGCCAGGCCGCATTCTGCCCCTCCAGACAGATGCTGTCAGTTCGGCTGATCCCTGCACTGCTACTTTCTGTTGGCATTTGTGAGTGTTCCCGGTTGGGTCTTCTGCCACCAGGTTTGTTGTGAACTGTTTTTGCCTTTACTACAATACAAGTTCTACTAATTGCACTAAGACTGTGTGTGTGGTATTGCCATCGCACTACAATGCTTCCACCCACACGCAAAGGAAGTGAGTAATGCAACATTTCCTCTGCAGATATGTGTGTTAACAAATTCCAGCAGCAATTAATAGGGTGAGATTTGAGAGCTGCAGAACCGCTGCGATTCTGTGGCAATTCACCGGATCGGTGTGCGGTGCGCATTTGCCCGGGGGGGGGTGGGGCCTACTTTTGCTCTAACACAATGCATACATTGACTCTGCTTCTCCTCCCGCTGTACCAGTCCATTTTGGCTCTCCTGCAGCTGCATCTACAGTGCAGCTGAGGCGGCAGAGAAAGGAAATGAGGACTATATGTCCTCAGTCCCTTTCTCTGTCTTAAAAAAGAGATATATCAGGTGTCTGTTTCATACCACTGATGTTTTACCAAAGCCCCCCTCCCAAACACTGAAAAACATAAAAAATAATAGGAAAGCCCTCGTTTACACAAGGCATACTTCGGCATATAACCATATGGTGTGAGGCAGTGTTTACCCACATAGGGATGCACAGGTTTTTCATGCATCTCCGTGCAGGCAGTCCCATTCATGTCAATTGGGAAGCAGTGGCTGCACAGTCGCTGCTCTCAATTTGACATCCATGCGGGTGCAGTGCATGTCCCTAAACTCACACTGTCTGCATTTGGGCTTGTGAACTCGCACCCACATGGATGTCAGATTGGGAGCAGCAATCTTGTCTGTGCAACTGCAGCATTTCAATTGATATGCCTGCACAGGGATACATGTGTAGCCAGGAGCTGGCCTAAAAAGCCTGCGTTATCAGGAGACACTCTGCGGCACTTGTTGCAGTGGGGTCTCTTCCCCTGGTGCTCGGCCAGGACTCTGTTGTCACATCCTGAATGCAGAGCGATTAAGACCTGAGAGTGGAGCAGAGGATCTTGGGACATGTAGTCCGAAGAGGCAGGTTTTGAAGTCAGGCTGCTATAGACTACAAGCTCCAGCCGACTGGAGAGAGAGAACAGAATGCTGGGTACAGCCTGGGTTGGGACAGGATCACTCTCTTGGGACTTCGGCCTCCATCTGGAAAGCAGTGATGTCGGAGGAGTGCGAGTCAGTGCTGTGGCCTAGGCAGCAAGGGGAGCCACCGGTGGGAGTGTGGAGCCATGTCCACTAAAGGCATTTCCGGTTGGCCGGGTGTCAATCGGGAGGGCACTCTCATTGTCCAACACAGATTCAGCTGAATCGCTGTGTGCAATCGAGCATCCTTCTTGCTGATCACAGCATCTACAGGAGCCTGCTTCAGGACCTTCCCGCCATTCCAACAAGCCTGGTGTCGTTCGGATTGGTGAGCGGGCAGAAGTGCACCTTATTTGCACCCCAAGAGACACTGCATGCATACACCTTTACTTCTCTCATCTAAAGCCTCACAAAGGAAACCCATTTACTTTGCTTCTCTCATTCAAGCCCACCTGATCTATCTTGCCAAAAACTGCCACTGCCCACTCCACGACATAAGTGGTCAGGGCGTTCTGTGCCCCGCAGCCACACTTACACATGGGTCGTGTATATATGCTGCTGGGAGCGGGGCATACCCTAGCTGCTTATGGCTGGTGGTGTGTAGTGCCAACTTATTGGCAGGATAGCTTAAGTGGGTTTAGACTAGGTGAACACACCTGAACTCATCCCTGTCAGTGACTGCAGTTATAACCTGCAGCATTGGTGTCATTGGCAGCAATAACAGCCCTTCACATTGGTGTCAGTGACTGCAATAATAACTCCCAGCATTGGTATCAGTGGCTGCAATGAAAACCCCCCAGCATTAGTGCCAGTGACAGCAATAACCCTCAGCACTGGTGTCAGTGGCAGCAATAATAACCCCCAAAACTCGTATTCATGACCACACTTCTAAGCTTCAGCATTGATGTTAGTAATACTAAACCCCAGCATTGGTGTCAGCGATTGCAATAATAACTCCCACATTGGTGTCAGGAGTACAATTAACCCCCCCCCCTTCACTGTTTTACGGAGAGGTACAGTGTGGTGCGGCGGCAGTAATTACAGACTCGGGTTGCAGAGAACCAAACTTGTATTAAAACGGAATCCAGAAATTCATAACAGACCTGGCGGGAAGGCGTCTGACCGGGAACACTCACTGCAAATAACAATGTGTAGCAGAGCACGTCTCAGATGTGCAGACAGTGTCTGTCTTGAGGGGTGGAATTTGGCCTGGCTGGTCCGGACCCAAATGGAGAGGTCTTCCTGTAGGATGGTGTGTCCCTACCCTTTCCCTACTCATCAGGAGCCTCTCTCCCTGCTGCTAGTCACTGTCCCTGTCAGATGGGTGACCTGTCCCAATACTACACACACGTGAAATATGCACCAAGCCTGGGAGCCAGGGCCAAGATAGCTGCTAGAGTCACATGGGGTGGCAGCATCCAATTGGATAGCTTCCCCAGTGACCTTGGAAACCATAGAGGAATCATGTTCCTCCTGACTTACACCTGCAGTGTAGAAAGTGGACTGCACCTGCCTACAGGTTGTTAGTGGCAGTGCTATTAACCCCCTTTGCTTTGGTGGTCAGAGGAAGTGCTGGTAATATTCTCCCCTTGCATTGCTGGTCATTGGCAATGCTGTTAATCCCATCTGTGCATATGCTGGTCAGTGGCAGTAAACCACCATCTCACCCTGCATTCGTGGTCGTTACCTGATCAAATGCTCCCGCACTGCTCTCTTCTCGCTTTCCCTTCCTTCCCCTCATTTAGCTGGGACCTTACCTGTACTGTCATGCGGTGTTGGGAGGAGTATTAACTATAGGCACAAGGCACGCCACTTCCAAAGTTTTGCAGATTCTTCTGATGAGAGGGTGTAAAATAGAAGCATAAAGCACTGCATCTAGCTGGGAGCAACGAGGCATTGCATGCAACGGCAAGCCATGAAGCGTTGCATATAGTAGAAGCAGAGAGGCATGAAGTCTGCATCTTCTAATGAGCCATGAAGCACTGCGTATAGTATAGCGTTATGAGGCACTGCATGTTATAGCTGGGCATGAAGAACTGGATGTAATGGGAAAGTATGACAAGTACCACTGTTGCTAGAGACACTCATACTCCCAGACACATGGTCATTATTATAAAGCATTAATGACAATAGTGGCTTCTCATCAAAGAATAAGCTCCGCCAATTCGGTATTTAAATTTGGTTGCCGGTAGATTTCTACATATGCTTGTCCTCCCATACCCATCACCACCAATATAAGATGATCCTGCAATCCTACAGCAGAGAACTCTCACCAGTGAAACCATCAGAGGTATAACATGTCATTTTGGGAATCAATCTATAGACATCACTTTTGGCTGGAATGACTCTATTTATCACTTACATAAAAATTTAACTAATCCATTCCCATATCCTAGCTGACCAGTAGCAGTCGTACCCTCACAGACTTGCATCCACCCAACTGAAAAAGTAAATTCAAGGTCATTTGCAGTGAGGAATGTAAAAGTCGATTAACAAGAACAAAAACCCTTGAAGGAGTAATAGATATGACACATAGCTCACTATGGGACTTTGAGTGGGATTTAGTATGCAACAATGAGACACGTGCAAAACTTAGATATACACATCTGATATAGTCTTCTGTGCAGGTGAGTGCCCCAAAGGAAAACATAGCTCTCTATTTTAAGGTATGGAACTCATGCAGAAAATAATTATGGTGTTGCTACAAGAACATATTTCAACAGGAAATGTTAGTCACCCTTTTTTATGTAGTGCGCGGTGTGCTTAAAGTATATTCAATAACTGGAGGACTCGGCTAAAGATTAACACACTGCTTTAATTGTATCACATTTAAACAAAGGAAATGGGGCACAGGAAAAAACAAAAACTTATCGCAAGTCGGAAATCACAGAAATCTCTATGAACCTATTACTAACTGTATAGATAAGGACGGCAACTCAAAGACTTTTACTGTACATTCACCCAGGTGACCTAAGGCCCTGCTTTTTTTAATACATAAACTTACACTTATAGTAAGATGCATACAATAGACCTTTTATTCCCCCTCTGTAGTTTCAACTTTGGTGTATTTTTTTTTTTTTTTTATTGTTTTTATGAGCACATAACGTTAAGTTACAAGATTAAAAAAAAATCACAATTGTAATCTTAATTATTTTATGGAGACTTTATAAAAAAATGAATTTTCATGGGAACACTGAAAACCCTTCGACAAAATAAACGGCTTTAATTTGTTTAAATCACAATCCTGTATTTTTTTTTTTTTTTTTTGGTAGTGTGTGAAGAAGGAACACCTGTAAGCTTTGGAATTCTGTCTGTGACCCCAATGGAGAATGACCCTCATTTACGGTATAGTCACCATAGAATCTCTGCTAGTTGTTTTTTTATTGTCTGTGGCAAGATTTCTCATACTTGCTGAGTTAAACCAGCCGTAGATGGTTCGAATCTTGGCCGGTTCAGCAGGGACTGACCAAGATTCAGACCATCTATGGGCAGGCTAAGTCCCCTTTCACACTGAGGGCATTTTGCAGGCACTATAGCATTAAAAATAGCGCCTGCAATCCACCCTCAAACAGCTGCTCCATTGTCTCCAGTGTGAAAGCCCGAGGGCTTTCACACCGGAGCGCTGCGCTGGCAGGACGTCAGGAAAAGTCCTGCCAGCAGCTTCTTTGGAGTGGTGAAGGAACGGTGTGTTTACCGCTCCTCCACCGCTGCTCCCCATTGAAATCAATGGGGCAGCGCTGGGATACCGCCGGCAAAACGCTGCTATTGCGGGCGGTTTTAACCCTTTCTCGGCCGCTAGCGGGGGGTAAAAGCGATCCGCTAGCGGCCGAAATGCGCCGCAAATCCGACGGTAAAACGCCACTAAAAATAGCGGCGTTTTACCGCCGACGCTATAGGCGGCTCGGTGTGAAAGGGGTCTTATTGTACCAAAGTCGATTCATCGATCAACTTGGGTACAGCCAGCATGTGAAAATTTTACATGCGGGTTTTGACAGCTGCTAGAGCCACTAGCAATAATCACTACGTTCACCAGGCAGGGATGGCTCCCTGCGCCCTCCACTGGGAGAACACAATAGCTCTGTGAGAGGGATTTCCCTATTGATACTGTGGTGATGGGGGGAATCAAGCCATTTTCTTTTTCACCCATGGTGGTAGGAAAGTGATTCACATCATCTATGGCCTGCCTTATAAAGACACAGACAGCGAGTTGACAGAGGTTCTAACTTTACCATTCTATCCAAAACAAAAAATGTTTTTGTTAATGGCTAAGTTTACCTTTTCACAAAAAAATGAAAAGGTAAATTACCTCCAAATTTTCTGGCCACCCCTCCAGACCCTTCTGCACAAAGTGCCCATGAGGCCCTATGCTACTGGGGTAGCAGCACAGTGCAGTCACATGACCACTGAGAAGTGCAGCGGGATCCAGAGGGGAGGTCAGGCTATCATATTATTACATGCCTATTGAATAAGGCGGTAGGGCAGTACAGCTATCAGAGTGAATATTTAAAGTGGTTCTAAAGGTTCAATGTTTTTTACCCAAATGCATTCTATGCAATAGGGTAAAAACCTGAGTGCAGCTCCCACCTTAGCCCCCCTTGTACTTTGCCATCTTGATCTGGCAATGTGCATGAGAGCAGCGGCTCTCCTGGGTTGTCTCATTCCTCATTGGTTCACACAGCAGCGGGAGCCATTGGCTCCCACTGCTGTCAATCATAGCCAGTGAACCAATGAGTAGAGAGCGGGGGGGGGGGGGCGAACCACGCTCGTGTGCCTCCATAACAAGAGGCTTGCTATTGTGAGCACTCGTCAGGTGGGAGGAAATAGGACCGCCGGTGGGGGACCCAAAAAGAAAAGAAAAGGATCGGGGCTGTTCTGTGCAAAACCAATGCACAGAGCAGATAAGTATAACATGTTTGTTATTTCAAAAAAAAATCCTTTAGAATCAATTTTTAAAGAAAACATACACACATATGTTCTGACGCAGGTTAAAGGAAAGTGCCATTAGAAAATGACGGGGCTGGAAATGCTAATCTACTCCAAAAAATGCTAGTTGCTAAGTCGCTAACCTGGAACAAGTACCCTGATTAGGAAGCAAAAACGCAGCAGAAAAGCATCAAAAATACTATTTATTCATTAGAGAGACTGTTAAATTGTTTTCCGCATAGTTAAGGCAATTTAATGTTCCCAGTCATACAGCTGAGGGATTGATGTTATGCCTTGTCCTACACAGTCTTAGCCAGGCTCTTTGTCTTTTCTGTTCTGGAAATATTTCTATGAGACTGCATATTGCCTTTTCCAGATGGACTTATGCGCTCTGTATACCTCTCAGGATTGTTCTGCTGCACAAACTTGTATAACTGTCTATATTTCCTTTTTGTAAAATAAAAATAAACTAAGTACTGCATTTTTGATGCATTTCCATTGAAGTCTGTGGAACCAAAAATGCAACCTGCTGCACTTTCAAAAAAATGCACTGATGGAAAATGCACAGATGTGAATGTGACCCATAGGTAACCATGTTAAATGGATTGCAGTGCGTTTCTGCAAAACTGAAAACACACTGAAAAATACCAGGCCTTAGAAAGAAAACACACTTGGGTTGATTTACTAAAACTGAAGAGTGCAACATCTAGTGCAGTTGTGCATGGTAGCCAGTCAGCCAACTTCAGCTTGTTCAATTAAGCTTTGACCAACAACATCTGGAAGCTCATTGGTTTCTCTTCAGAGCTGCACCAGATTTTGCACACTCCAGTTTTAGTAAATCAACCCCATTGGTGGATATTAAACATATTTTGTTTTGATGTATCTGAAATGTATTTAGCTTATTTAACCACTTGCTGAGCACTTGCCGCAGTTATACTGCAGGAGGCTGGCTCAGCTGTGCAAATCGCTGTAGGTGTAGGTTGGGCTCATTCAAGGCTCTCAGTGGGCTGGCGCGCGCGCCGATTGGCCAGCGGGTGAGACAATCGGCGGGTCCATCATCGTTCCCCGCAGAGAGAACTGGGATCTGCCGAAGTAAACAAGGCAGATCTCTGTTCTGACAGGGGATCACACAGAGATTTTGTCTTTCTGATATGCAGGAAGATGGATCTGTGCGGTATCCCAGGCAGCCCATCCCCCATACAGCTAGTGAACACACCCAGGGAACACAGTAAAGCTTAATCGCCGCTGATTGTAACCCCTTTCCTGCCAGTGTCATTAGTACAATGTCAGTGCATATTTTTAGCACTGATCACTGTAATATCACTGGTTCCCAAAAAAGTGTAAAAAAGTCATGTGTCCGATCTGTCCGCCGCAGTCCCACTAAAAATCGCTGATAACCGCCATTACTAGAAAAAAATAAATAATAAAAATGCCATAAATCTATCCCCTATTTTGTAGACACGATAACGTTTGCGCAAACCAATCAATATATGCTTGTTGGGGTTTTTTTTACCAAAAATATGTAGCAGAATACATATTGGCCTAAGTTGATGAAGAAATTAGATTAAAAAAAAAAAAACATTTTATTGGGTATGTTTTATAGCAGAAAATCAAAAATATTGTTTTTTTGAAAATTGTCAGTCTTTGTTTATAGCGCAAAAAATAAAAACTGCAGAGGTGATGAAATACCACCAAAAGAAAGCTCTATTTGTGGGGGGAAAAAAGGACATCAAGTCTATTTGGGTACAGCAGCGCCGTATCGCAAAAATTGGCCTGGTCATTATGGGGGTAAATCCTTCCAGGTGAAAGTGGTTAAATTGAAAGTTCATTTGGGCTTTAACAACCGCCAATTATAAGCAATAGATACAGCATATAATCTTCTATATCACAACAGCTAAATCTGTAGTGCATGTTCAAACCTTAATATCATAAATAATAACATGTTGTTAGATTTTTACTCCAGGAGTATATGAGTTTGGAAATTCTAGAGAAATGCTTAACCACTTGCCGCCCGCCATATAGCAGAATGACGGCGGCAATGTGGTTTCAATATTCTTACTGGGCGTCATATGACATCCAGCAGAATAACATCTGCCATGCGCCCGTGGGGGCGCGTATCGCGGTGATTGATGGTGGGGTGTGTCAGTCTGACACACCGCAACACCGATCTAGGTGAAGAGTCTCTGACGAAGACTCTTTACCTCGTGATCAGCCGTGTCCAATAGCGGCTGATCACAGTGTAAATTGGAAGAGGCGTTGATCGGCTTTTCCTCACTTGCGTCTGTCAGTTGCGTGTAGAGGAGAGCCTTTCAGTGCCACCTATGTGTATCCATCAGTGCCGCCTATCAGTGTCGCATATTAGTGCCCATCAGTGCCACCTCATTGGTGCCCATCAGTGCCCCCTTATCAGTGCCCGTCAGTGGAGTCCCATCAGTGCCGCCTATCAGTGTCGCATATTAGTGCCCATCAGTGCCACCTCATTGGTGCCCATCAGTGCCCCCTTATCAGTGCCCGTCAGTGGAGTCCCATCAGTGCCCATCCGTGAAGGAGAAAACTTACTTATAATAGAAACAAAAAAAAACATTTTTTTTTTTCAAAATTTTCGGTCTTTTTATTTGTTTAGCAGAAAATAAAAATCCCAGTGGTGATCAAATACCACCAAAACAAAGCTCTATTTGTGGGAACAAAATGATAAAAATTTAGTTTGGGTACAGTGTAGCATGACCGCGCAATTGTCATTCAAAGTGCAACAGCGCTGAAAGCTGAAAATTGGTCTGGGCAGGAAGGTGTACAAGTGCCCTGTATTGCAGTGGTTAAATAATACATTACAGTTTCACTAAACTCATTAGATTTTAGTTAACTACAATTATTTAAGTCGACTAAAATGTGCTGGAGATTTTAGTTAACTAAAATTCGAATAAAACTAAAATAATAAATAGTATTTTAGTCAAAAGACTATGACTAAAACTAAATCGAAATTTGATGTAAAAATGAACACTATTGTTTAGTGCTAGTTAGTTCCATCCTAGCCAGACCCTCCTGATTTCTTCAGTGTTCCCTCAGTCAGTGTTGGTACTTCAGCTAATTTTAAAGTGCAAGAAGACAATGACTTTCCTAAGCCCTGTCTACCTGAAGTTAAATTCCAATGGATTCAACTTCTGTGTCCTACTGAAGAGTTAGGCTGCCAGTGGATGGTGCCAAGTCAGCAGATGACCATACTGTTTGGATATATTGGGTCTAAGGATTTATGCCATTGCATAAAGTGACATTTGAAACAGGGAACAGTTGTTATAGGCCAGGATGTGAGGGTAAATCTCCCCAATAAGGCACAGACTGGAAAAAAAAAAAACTCGACAGAGGTTCTTCCCCTTCAAAACAATTCAAAGATAAAGCAAAATCATGGCTTGAGTTGGGCTTTGAAGAAGACTAAAGAGAAAATGGAAAATATGAGCTTGTACATTGCATGCCTGTAAATAAATTCCCCCAGCGTGTGTCTACACCTCAGATAGCCTACTTGGTCTGAAATCCGGAGCTGAATGATTTCATGAGGAGAAGATTCATGGATTGAATCATCCTCTCAGCATCTCCATTGACTCAAAGATGTTCAAGACTAGATTGGAATAGTTAAATTCTCAGCTGTGATTCTTTCTGCAACAGAGAAGCCCCTTGTTTAGAATATTATGCCTTGCAGATACAGACCGAATATTAAAAATTAAAGTGATATATCTTCTATCTGGTTGTTGGCGGCACGGCACTGACAGCAACCCCCTTCCCCCACCACCAGGGGCAGCCAACGACGCGGCGCTGACAGTAAACCCCCCACCCCACCCCACGGTCGTTCCGGGAACTAACCTGCTCATGTGGCAGGCTGTGGTGTCCTCTCCGGGAGTGCGGACATCGGTGGCTCCAGTGTCTGCTCCTCAAGCTTCCTTCCTGTCTCCTCTTCTGCCAAAGCGCTAGGTATGCAATAGGATCCCCTGACGCTTTGGCCAAGCAGGTCTCACTGCCTCCTGATTGGCAGGGAGAAAAGTGTGAAAATAGTGAAAATTAATTTGCTAATTTCACACAACTGGGTGAGATCAGGGTGCAGTGCTCACCATTTTTTGAAGCCTATTAGAGCCTCTGGCTCTAATCACGTGCTTCAAACCCCCCCCCCCCCGGCCGTGCGCCCTCTATGGACAGACCGCCACTGATCCATAGGCATCTTGTCCTGTAGTTGTCCATAGTAACAATCTTTCTTATTGATTGGCTGTCTGCTTTCTCAACAATCTAATATTTGGAAAAATAGGGAGCACATTATTGTTCTTATAAATAAGCATTTACAGTATAAACTGAAGTAGCAGGTGATAGTGATCAACACTAATACATAAATAATAAATAAACAATAATAAAGTTTGCGAAGAAATAGTAATGTGGTCTCAGCGGACCTCAGAATCCCATGAGTAAGTCATTATGACGAAACGTCGGGACATGGCTGTACAGCAACCAGTTTTTTACGCTTGACGCTGTACCATAAGTGACGCTCAGAGGATCACGATCGTTCGCTGGTGAGATTCAGTTCACCTGTGCTGTGTCCGCTGAGACCACCTTACACCAGTACTTGCTGCTGCAAGTGGATGCCTCCATGCTTCATTGATTTGAGCTTATGTGAGTTCAATGTTTGAAGCTGTTAATAGAATAAACTTTTTACAACGATAGTGCACTATTGGAGCACTTTGTTTCATTATATATGGAGAGTACATGATATCGGGTGTCACGTCTGGATATCAGTGGATATTTAACCCTGTAAGGGTTGATGCTGTTTGCCGAGCATGAGAGTGCAAGGCATCATCATTTAGTGAGTTTTTAACCAAAGGGGAGTGGAAACACTGAGAGCATGCGGTGTGGTGAAAGTTTTGAAGATTTCACATCAGGATATATTCAGCTTTCCTTGTTTGAGACAATCCAGTCTCATGTATGAACAATTTTTGCACAAACTTTATTATTAATTGTTTATTTATATATTAGTGTTGATCAACATCACCCATCACTGGGTTTGTTTATTTATACTGCTTACTACTACTGTTCTACTATTTACTTTAGTTTATACTGTAAATGCATATTTGTTTTATTTAATTAACCACTTAAGGACCGGGCCTATTTTTCAAACTTGTTGTTTACAAGTTAAAATCTTTTTTTTTTTTTTTTTTTTGCTTGAAAATGAATTAGAACCCCCAAACATTATAATATATATTTCTTTTCTAACACCCTAGAGAATAAAATGACGGTTGTTGCAATACTTTTTGTCACACCGTATTTGTGCAGCAGTCTTACAAGTGTACTTTTTTTGGAAAAAATACACTTTTTTTAATTAAAAAAATAAGACAACAGTAAAGTTAGCCCAATTTTTTTTTCTTCAATATTGTGAAAGATGATGTTACGCCGAGTAAATTGATACCCAACATGACATGCTTCAAAGTTGCTCCCGCTGGTGGAATGGTGACAAACTTTTTACCATTAAAAATCTCCATTTGTGACATTTAACAAATTCTACAGGTTGCATGTTTTGAGTTATAGGGGAGGTCTAGGGCTATAATTATTGCTCTCGCTCGAACGATCACAGTGATACCTCACATGTGTGGTTTGAACACCGTTTTCATATGCAGGCGCTACTCACGTATACGTTTGCTTCTGCACGCGAGCTCGGACCATTTAAAAAAAAAAAAAAAAGTTTTTTATTTCTTATTTATTTTACCTTTTATATTTTTACACTGTTTTTTTTATTTTTTCATTTAAAAAGAAATTGTGTCACTTTTATTCCTATTACAAGGAATGTAAACACCCCTAAAAAAAAAAGACATGACAGGACCTCTTAAATATGAGATCTGGGGTCAAAAAGACCTCAGATCTCATATTTACACTAAAATGCAATAAAAAAAAAAAAGGTTAAAGTAGCAGCTGTTACACATTTAGGTTACTTTTGGCGCAGTTGTGGTACTTGAAGAGTGTGTGTATGGATCTTTCTGGACCGATTGTTTTACATTATTCAATAAAAAATTGTGCGCTGGAAAAAATTGTAAAAATAAGCAGCAGTAAACAGTGCGACAACACCAAATATCAATGTAAAAATGATAAACCGCGCTAAATACTTATTACGTTATTCAAAACGTTATTTAGGTGGAAAATTGAATGCCACAAAAAATTGAAATTAAGAATGAAAAATAAAGTCCAGATATCTCCTATGATGGAAAAAAAAAAACTCCAGATCGCCAGAATACTTCAACATATATGGATAAAATGACAGTCCAAAAAATCACAAGAGTAAGTTGCCCTTGCCAGAACGCCAAACAAAATAGACGGATGGCTTAAACCCAGCCAGGGCCTTTGGGATGGAAACCGATCTGCTTTGTCCAGATTCAAGATATGATTCCCTCAGTAAATGTAGAAGAAAAAATAACAAAAAAGCTAGTCATAGTGTAGTATGGTTATAAACTTGTGTGAACATACAAACGTACCAACACCCTGGTGTGCACACAAAAAACAAAGGGTGATATCCCACCACCGTGGCTGTAAATTGCGCTTACCGACTCACAGTGGTAGCTAAGCTCTATATCACACTAGGAATTGATTGATAGGTGACAAGAAATGATTGATTCGCCCTCTGTAGCCAGGAAATCCATGTACTCAGTACATGACCCAAAAAGGAAATAAATAGCAGCCACTGCTCCACCTTCTTTCACTCTTCAGAGTTTCCATCCCAAAGACTTCTTTCCATCCCAAAGGCCCTGGCTGGGTTTAAGCCATCCGTCTATTTTGTTTGGCGTTCTGGTAAGGGCAACTTACTCTTGTGATTTTTTTTGGACTGTCATTTCATCCATATATGTTGAAGTATTCTGGCGATCTGGAGTTTTTTTTTTTTCCATCATAGGAGATATCTGGACTTTATTTTTAATTCTTAATTTTTAATTTCAATTTTTTGTGGCATTCAATTTTCCACCTAAATAACGTTTTAGATAACGTAATAAGTATTTAGTGCGGTTTATTATTTTTACATTGTTTTACATTATTGTTCTTGCCTTTGTTTTGATGGCATTGATGAGCTGTATGTACAGTATCTTCTTTAATCTTGTCAGATTAGTTTTACTATCTGACATAAGAACATTTTTGATAGCTGAAAGCAAAGGACACAGTGGCCATAATTGGATGGCACTGTAGACTATCCCTCCACCGCAGCTCCTAATCTGTCAGAGTGACCTTCTTCTTTGTTCACGATTTGCAAAATGAAGAAGGAATTCCAGATAAATGCTACCTTTACATAGCAGGCATGTGAGTAAATACCCCCTTCAGTGGGTCTTCAAAGAATACTGTGCTCTACTGAGCTGCAGCACCCATCCATTGACAGTGGTTTAGCCTCAAGGCCTGATTAGTCCTGCTTTTTGCAGTCCGCATGGGAAACGTAACTAAATTGGCTTTACTGAAGCACTAAACACAAATAATGTTGGGTAAACAATGTAATGTAACAGTTGAACCTTTTATTGGGAAAGAGGACTTTGGCATAAAAAGGATATTTACATGGCAAGTCTTTACATTTACACCTCTAATGAAAGAAATATGAAGGCTGCCATTGCCTACCACCTAAGAATACCTTCTTTGTTAATTGTGTCAGACCTAAAGTGGTTGTAAACTCTCATGCAATAGGTTTCCTCATGTAAAGCAGCCTAGAGTAACTTAAATATTCGTGTCTTTCATATTGTTCCAATGTGCGGCCTTTAGGATTAATCGCCCGATGTTTACTTTAATGACATCACCGACACATGCATTTTGGCCTCCATTTACGGCATGCGTCATGTGACATCAGTCTATTCCTCTTGTGCCAGCCTGCATCATCAGCAGGTAATCTTGTGAGATTACGGACCCATTGAAATTTTTCTGATGCACCCCATGTGACTTGCTACGTCACAGGGAGCGTAACACTGGTGCTCAGCATCAGCAGAGCAAGCAGGTCCACTGCGAATGCATGAGACACACACTGGACACTACACTGGAAAATAAGCAATAAGCATTGTAGGTGAATACATCAGATTGCAATGTGTTTTAAAAGGTATAAATGAGTGGCCTTATAGTTGCAGATGATTTTTGCACTGGAGTTTACTATTGCTTTAAAGAGAAATTCCAGCTATGGATATTTTATACATAGCTATATTGGTCCAGCCTGGACCCAAGTAACTATGAATATATCATAATTGGCCAATGTCCCTGGAAGCTGGAAATCACTGAAGTAGACACTGCTTCTCCAGTGATCTCCACTTGCTTCTTGGTCCCACGCCAAGCAGCTGCCCTGCTGCATGTTGAACACAGGAAGTTGGCCACTTGGCATGGGTGTCATTCACAGAACTCATTGCATCTCCTGAATGAATGCAAAACATTCTCTGATTGGATGAGGTGGGACTGTGACATCTTGCTCTCTACCTTGTCCAATCAGAGAACACTTCACTTCATTCTTCATTCGGAGAATGCAAAGTACTCTCACAATGGTGTCCTCGCCGAGCAGCCAACTTCTTGTGTTCAGAATGCAGCAGGACAGCTGCTTGGCGCTGGACCTAGAAGCTAGTGGAGATCAGAGGTGTAGTGATATCTACTTCAGTACTTTCCAGCTTCCAGGTATGGTATATGCATAGTTACATTGGTACAAGCTGGACCAATGTAACTGTGTATAAAATACCTATACCTGCAATTTCTCTTCTGAGAACAAGCATGCAGCAAATGAAAGTCAGAGAAAAGTCAGAACTTCATTTCCTTACAACTGCACCAGGTGAGTGACTCAGGTAGTTCCCCCTCCCAGAATACAATAGCACAGCGAGAGAGATACCTGCATCACACATCGTTGTGTTGATGTAGGAATCAGTCAGTTTATTTTTTTCATTCAACCCACTGGTTGAATGGAAAAAAAACTACCCATTTATACCCAGCTTTAGCTACAATTTGCCAAAGTCGAAACTCACATGTAAATGGGCTGTAAATGTCCCCATGATTGAACAGATTAGCCCAGAGCTGTCACATGGGTGAGTCTCATGCTTATCCGAATCCGTAAATAGCAGGTATATTTTTCTGCTCCTGGTGCCGCACTAATGCCTGGTACACACTAATAGTTTGTTTTCTTCGTTCAACCCAGCGGGTTGAACAAAAAAAACCTGACAACTCCAGTCGGAACCACTGTACTAACAGTCTGACGTTAGTACAGCGATCTCCCCCACTGAGCTATTGTGTTCTGACAGGGGGACGGCCCCCCACCAGAACACTCCGGTCACTCTGGCCAATGGCTGAGAGCGCTGATCAAGAGCCAATCGGCTGCTGCATTTTTGAGCATGCTCGTCTGACAGAAGCCAGCCAAGTGGCCGGCTTCTATCGGACTGGCTGACTTGTACACAAGCCGAATGTCTCCCAAAATTCGACCCGTAGAGGAGTGAAATAAAGTTTTGGATATACTGCTAGGAGCAATAAAACAAACCTATTGTTTGATGATACAGGGGTATAACCTGTGTTATGACTGTATTCTAAAAAGATGTTTGTAACCACAACAGGCACCAGTTGTCCTCTTTTAGTTATGAACTTAGATTCTGCATAAACAGAAATCACAGTACTGCTAGTACTGGCTGTTTTCAAGCCATATCTAGTTTTCTGTTAACTTAAAGTCAATATTAGTGCACCTGTGATGCAGGCCATTGCTGACCTCCTTCTTAAAATGATAGTTATACTGACCCCTGGCATTAGGGTATATTCACTCCAGGTGTGAAAATGCCTGGTCTCTGGTGTGGCCTGTTCAGTGTGCACTAAAACAAAGTACTGCATGCAGCACTTTTTTTCAAGCGCAGTGCATTCACCACATGCTAGCCAATAGAACTTTATGAAATGTCACAAAGTTTGCAGATCACCTGCTTACCTGTTCTAGGCCATTTATTCCAAGTATTGAAGCAAAACATTCAGACAGCTAACATCTTCAGAAGAAAGCTCTGCAATGACGGCTTTCATATTTTGCTTAGGATGGTCTCTTTTAAGGGGACATTTAGACTTTTGTGGTTCATTAATGTTAAAGTGAATTGCATTAAGGCATCCAGTTAAAGTGGTGCTAAAGAATAATATTTTTTTTCTTTCCTAAAATAAAACACATGTTCTTATAATTACCTGCTTTGTGCAAAGGTATTGCATGAAGTGGCCCTGAACCTCCTAATCTGGGGTCCTCCGCCGGTGCTCTCTGCTCCTTCTCTTTTGCGTCTGTCCCCATAGTAAGCCACTTGCTATGGGGGCAGATTTGCGGGCATACTCCTGAGCTGGGCTGTGTGAATCTATAGACACACAAAAAAGTGTCTCAGCCCGCTCTCTGCTCACATATATATATATATATATCTCACTTATACCATAAATCAATTAATAGGTACAAAAATGTTAAATACAGAAATAGTATAATACTCCACAAACACAATAAATCACCACAAAATTGCGTGATATGATAAATGTCTATAAATATCTATGACTTCAATATTGATCCAATCAAGTTCCAAAGTGAAATGTCCACAATCCTTATCCACTTCGTGCTTAAATAATAATGCGATGCCACCGTCATGCAAGTGTTATCCCACCACCTTCACGCCAATATGCTCCCCTTAAGGGATGGACCTAAACAACAATCGTTTATTAGCTCAAATGCGCTTGGACCCCTCAGGGGTATGAATAGATAAGTTTTCCTACAATACAGGTATCCTCATGGATATTCTTGGTGGTAATAATGGGCTTGTATCTCTTTAAGAGGCCCTCCGTCCCTTGTAAAACAATCCCAGATTTATTATAAAAAATGCACTAAAATTTAAAACAGGTAAATGTGCCTACAAAAGTATTACAGCCGCAAATCCAGCTCTTGTGGCTTTGGCATCACGCGTTGTGTCACCACCCTCGTGACTTCTTCAGGGAAAAAGGGGAAAAAATATGACTTTAGAACCATTTAAAAAAAAAAAAAAATTATCCTACATCGACTCGATGCTGCATCTGTCCCCCGCCAGCTCTGCAGTGAGAAATGAGCGTTCAAAAACCACTGATCGCTCAGTTCTCCCCCTCCGCTCTGAGCAGAGAGCCGTGACTGTCAGTCTCCAACTCTCTGCTCTGCCCCCGCTTAGCTGTGAAGGGGGTGGAAAGGGCTGGCTCAGGCTTTCAGCAGATCGCTGATAGGTTGAGCCAGGTGCCAGTCCAGGCTGCTGGGTGGATACCAACCATATGGTCGTGTTCTTTTAGCGCCTGGACTGGCTCAGTGACGTCAGCCATCAGCAGACTTTAGCCTGCTTTTGGCTGAAAATGGGTCACAGGAGTGCAGAACTAACTGCACTCTTGTGATCCATATGAGCTTTGGCTATACTTCTCCTTTTTAATTTTTACTTTTTTGCCAAAGAATGGCAGCTGATGAAAAACAGGACCTGCAGCATTTATTTTTTTGCAGTGCACCATTATGCACATGTGCTTTGTGGTATGCTGCAAAGCAAGGCTTTTGGCACCTACTGTATTTGTGCGCTGGAGTACCATTCTAAAGGAATGGCACTACAATTCAACTACAACAAAGTACAGTGTGTTACCAATTGTGTTACTAGATATATGTGCCAATTGCTGCAGCGCATAAGTCCGAAAGGGTCCTCCAACATTGGTGCAAGACCCCTTTCACACTGGGGCCATGGCCGCGCCAGCACTAAAGCCCCGCTCGTTTTAGTGGCGCTTTAGCGCTGTTTAAGTGGCGCTTTTTGGCCACTAACGGATGCTTTTAACCCTAAAGAAGAAAAACTCCTGTGTTGCGGCACTTCGGAAGCACTGCCCATTCGTTCTAATGGGCAGGGCATATTGGGAGCGCTAAATGCAGCACTCCCAAACCGCCCCAAAGATGTTGCTTGCAGGAATGTTCGGAACGTCCCGCATGCGCACCGCTCCAGCGTGAAAAGTCACACTTGAATGAATGAGAGGTGGTTTTTAGGCGCTTAGCAGAGGCCATTTCCAGCGCCAAAGCGCCTAAAAACTGCCCCAGTGTGAAAGAAGTCTAAGGAATTCTACTACAACCTTGCAATAAGGGGGTTAATTTGGTGGCAGTCTTCCAATACCCAGCTAACGTCCTCTCCTGCCCTAGTGCGAGCCTATTTCATATTTCTCCACATAATGGTCTTTTCATAAAATGTCCTGAATACAATTTATTTCCCCTCCTTGTGTAACTAATAAACTATTTCCTGCTCTGGCTGTGACATGTTATTTTTTTCCATTATACCTCTAAACAAAAACTATTTGCTCTGTGAATTCACTCCTGTGTTGATTAGTGGGTGAGTACAGCCGGTATATTGTTCCGTACACGGACTGACTGCTCAAACAAACCTGGGAGTGAAATCACCTCTGATTATAGCTCTAACAAGTGATTGATTAATGAATCGACCACATCACAGGGCACATTCCATCATTTTCTTCATTATACACTATTTTTCATTTTCAGAATTCGTTTTCCCTATGTGCAAAGACCCTAACTAGAAAAGATTTTTTCTTTTTTTTTTTTTTTTTTTTTCTTTATGTAGGGTGATTGTCTATACTTGTATCATATTCTTTCTTTTAATTTATTACAGGGCAAGCTCCAGGCAGTAAAACTAATTACATATTATTCACATTGTTTTTTTGTAATCCAAGTTGGTGAAATTGGCCTTCTCCCCCCCCCCATAAATCTTTTCTTTTAATTTTTCAATGAATAGGCCGTATTACCATAGATCAAGACCATGCAATAAATGCTATGGTTTAAACATTGTTGTAATCACTTAAAATTATCTTGTTTTGAAGGTAAAAGTGTAGCATCCAAAATCACAGAGTTGAGAAACATGCTTCCTATTTACTGGAACGCAGGCAATTATTATATATATGGAGTGTCAGGTGTTTGGCAGACCAGACCTGCGGGGATATACCAGGCTTTAATTAATATCAACAAAAAAAGTTTTGATGCATGATGGCCTATAGCAGCAAACTAAAAACTGCCTCTCAGCAACAGCATGATATTAGTAGAGCTTCAGGCAAGAGGCTAAATACATAGTTGAAATATTTGACAAAGGATTTGCAGTTCTGTTCAGCTACCTGTGCTGAATGAAATATGCAGGCTGTCATTTTTTTACTCCTTGTGAAATAGCTAGTTGTCCGTCATCCCGATCTGCTTTAGAGACCATCTCTGGGAAAACATAAAAGAGTGTATTTGCAGTAGCATAAAGACTACGCCTTGAAAAAATATTCATACCCCTTGAAATCTTCCACATTTTGTCATGTTACAGCCAAAAATGTAAATGTATTTTATGTGATAGACCAACACAAAGTGGCACATAATGATAAATGTTTTTTAATTTTTTTTTTACAAATCAATATCCATAAAGTGTGGCGTGCATTTGTATTCAGCCCCCTAAGTCGATATTAACTCAGGGGGGCTGAATACAAATGTACGCCACACTTTTCAGATATTTATTTGTAAAAAATTTTGGAAACCATTTATCATTTTCCTTCCACTTCAGAATTATGTGACACTTTGTGTTGGTCTATCACATAAAAAAACCCAATAAAATACATTTACGTTTTTGGTTGTAACATGACAAAATGTGGAAGATTCCAAGGGGGTATGAATACTTTTTCAAGCCATGTATAAACGTAGTAACACTGTGCACTAAATTACTATACTGGCTTAATCAGCTTAGTAAATTTGTGGTCAGCTTTAAAGTGGAACTACACTGCATCTCAGCACCACAAACCAAAAAATTTAATTTAGTTCAATTTTAAAATTCATTAATATTCATATTTTTTTGTTTAAATCAAACACCCATCCATGTATGTATGTATGTACTGTATTAAGTATGTATTCTTTTTGTATGGCCCTCTTGCTTTCAAGTACAGTTGTGACAAAACTCACTAGTGGTTTGGCTGATAAAGTTGGGTATGGGGGTGGAGGGGGTTGGGCAGGAGGGTGGCATTTATCAATGGGATTTTTAATCTGTTCTGTTTTTCTTTGCATTTTAATTACTTTTCTACACATTACATGTAATCTACAGAAAATATAAAAAGGCACCTATCATCATACTGATGTATTTCTGCTTAAGTTTGAAAAACAGCTCTGGGCAATAAGTAGTTTACCGCATCGCTACAGAGACAAAATAGGGAGTTAAATACAATTCTTTACTTCATGTTTCTTCTTGTAATAAAGCAGTCATGCAATTCTAAGCCAAATGCATAGCTAATGTCAGGTGACATCAGCATTAAAAGGTTGTCCTCAATAAAGTCTTTCCTTACCAGATATAAATAAAATACCAATCTGCTTCTATTGCTTGGCAATAACTATGAATATCGATAGTTACAATATAGTTACAGTTGTAGCGCTAATTTGAATTCCCTGTTCTGTGCCTTGACGTCATGAACATGCTCAGCTCCTCGGAGACATCTGGTTAAATGAAAGTTACTGCAAGCACTTATAACAAAAGTATAGATATCTTTAAACCAGGAAATAGACACAAGACCGTTTTAGTGGTAATTTAACTCACAGGTACGGGTTACAATAAACAGTAGTTTAAAGGAGAAGTACAGCCAAAGCTCATTTGGCTGTACTTCTCCTGTGGATTACAGGAGTACAGTTCGTTCTGCACTCCTGTGACTCATTTTCAGCAGACAGCAGGCTGAAGTCCACAGCCTGCTGACGTCACAGAGCCGGTCCAGGCTCAGGCAAGATTGCGACAATAGAGTCAGGATCTGCCCACATGCCTGGACCGGCACCCGGCTCAGACTCTCAGAGAGTCGCTGAGAGCCTGAGCCGTCTGCTCCCTCCCTCTCCACAGCCCAGCACTCCAGGGAGGGCAGAGCAGAGAGCCGATGAATGACATTTACCAGCTCTCTGATCGGGAAGCTGTGAGAACTGAGCGATCTGCGGTGTTAGATCTCTCAGTTCTTAGTCTTAGAGGTGGCGGGGGACAGATGCAGCATCAACTGATGCTTCATCCACTTAGGTAAGTATGATTATCAAAAAAACAAAACAAAACATACTTTTAAGCATAAATGAACACACAGAAGGTAGGTTCAGACAGTCTGCTAGACCAGTGGTTCTCAACCCTGTCCTCAAACACCCCCAACCATGTTTTGGAAATTTCTCTTAGATAAAATAGCTGTCCAAAATACCAAGCCATTGACTTTAATTTAAAGCACCTGTGCAAGATAAAGGAAAACCTGCAAACATGGCCTGTTGGAGGTACTTGAGGACAGGGTTGAGAACCACCGTGCTAGACCATATAATCACTACACAAAGGTAACTTAGAATAGGAGTTCTGTACCACTAGACTGGGATTAACTCATGAATCAGCATAGTTTGCAATAAACAGTGCATATAAGCATTAACTGTAATGTGAATAATAATACTATAACTAGTCCAGAGTTTACTCTAGAAGAATGGCTAGGATATGGTGCAGTGTCCCCTGAGAGGTACCTCTTAGGATAAGCAATAAATGAAGGTCTCTGTGTAGCAGCTGTAAAAGACAGTCTTTAGTCCTAACTCTTCAGCCAGCTAGCACTGGGGCCCAGTTGTACCATTGGTGCACATGAGACTAGTCCCAGCCAAGCCTGCAAGCAGCAGTAAGGCTACTAGATGGCTGTATGGTCAGTTCCTAAAGGGCTCAGTCTCTTTCTAGCAGCAGATAGTAAATCCCCACAGCAGCAGCTCACCAGTCCCAGTGATACTGCAGCTCACCATCCGGTCACACAAAGCGAGTAGTCCAATCTTTGCTCAGCACCCAGGTGACTCTGGCTGTCGGCATATGTGGATTCAGCACTCCAGATCCTGCTCAGGCCTCTGTTATGCAACAGTGGTGGTGCATACTGGACAGTGATGTGCACTCTCCGGGCTCCCTCATGGTAAGAGAAGGTTGTGTCCTGTACATCTTTCCCCTCATCCTGGCAAGCTCCCTCTGGGGAATGCAGAAGCTCTTGATTACAGTATATTAGCTCTTGATTACAGTAGATCCTCTCTCCTCTGGACTACAATTCCCACAGTGCACTGTGCTGCCTGACTCAGCCTATTGAACTCCTTCTGATCAGCAGCTCCTTCCTACTGTTGATTTAACTGTTACCAGTTCTGCACCTCGAGGGCAGCAGCTACAGAGAGCAGCTGCAGCCAGTGTTTCTCTCACTTTTCATTCTTAGCCAAGCACCTGGCTACACAGTATAATAGCACATACAGTATAGTTACACATTTTTTTTTTTTTATATATATATATATGCTTGGTCCAATTATTTTTTCTATTGTTTTCTAATGTTTTTTTTAGGCTAAGCTGGATATTCTGAATTACTGCTGTGAATCATAGGTAATGTCAGTAGCCTGTGGTACACCACTGTGGCATGGTGATATACAATCGTTATACAGCAACTACTGTTTTTTTTTTTTTTTTTTTATTATTTTTGGAATCTTAAAGTATCATTTTAGAAAAATAACATTTTAATAGTAAAAGTATATTTGTAAATAAAGAATATTTGTTTTTCAATAATGACATTATATTATTGTTAATATTATTATTATTATGATACAGTATATAGCACAGTTTGCACAGCATTTTACAATATAAAGGGAGACTGTACAGTTGCAATACGATTCAATACAAGATGGTTATGAGGGCCCTGCTCCTGAGAGCTTACAATCTAATAGGGAGGGGCAAGTGGAACAAAAGGTAATAACTGTGAAGGATGAGCTAATGGGATAATTAAATGAATCTGTTGTTAGGTGAAAAAAGTTGTTTGGGACTTTGTTTTTCACAATTAAGCACTTTTTTGGACATTTTTTTGGGTACTTAGTGTTTTACACACACGGTTAAGGGTCTGTTTGTTTAAAGCGGAGGTCCGCCCACTGCTGCAAAAATTAAAAGCCAGCAGCTGCACATACTGCAGCTGCTGACTTTTAATAATAGGACACTACCTGTCCTGGAGTCCAGCAATGTCGGCACCGCAGCTGATGTTTCCATCAGCTGTCGGGTGCTGCTGCCTCCATTGCAAGTAAGGCCCCTTTCACACTTGGGTGGTGGGTCTGTCGGAGGTTAAGTGGCGCTATTTTTAGCGACGCTTTACCGTCAATTTCGCAGCGCTATTCGGCCGCTTTTACCCCCCCCACTAGTGGCCGAAAAAGGGTTAAAAACCAGCCGCGAAAGGGTTAAAACCACCACAAAGCGCTAATGCAGCAGCACTAAGCCGGCGATATAACCGCGCTGCCCCATTGATTTCAATCACCACTCCAAAGATGCTGCTAGCAGGACTTTTTTAGCGTCCTGCTAGCGCACCACTCCAGTGTGAAGGCCCCCGGGGCTTTCACACTGGAGAGACAGCAGCGGCTCTTTCAGGGCGCTTTGCAGGCGCTATTTTTAGCACTGTAGCTCCTGCAAAGTACCCGTGTGAAAGGGGTTTAAGGGAACCCAGCAGTGTAGCCTTTCGGCTTCACGCCAGGAACCCTACTACGCATGCGGCTCCACTCCGCTCCTCTCTCCTACTGGCCCGGCGACAAAGGGAGGAGGGAGCCCCAGCCGTGATGTCAATACCCATGGCTGAGGCTCCTGGAAGTGGGAAAAGCATACCTGTGAAAGTCAGGTATGCTGTCCCCCCTTCCCCCCTGAAAGGTGCCAAATGTGGCACCGGAGGGGGGGAGGAGTACAATCAGCAGAAATTCCAATTTTGGGTGGAACTCTGCATTAAGAATCCCCCTTTTGTTCTATACAAATCATCACTGTCTGCCATTTCTTTTTTGTACTAAGTTTATGCAGTTTATATTGCTACACTATTTGCACATTAGGTTTTTGTGCACATTTTTAGCAATTCACATTTAGGTTGGGAACAGAAGCTGCTATTGATTTAATCTGAATAGTTTATTTGGCGCGGGTGTATTGATTCACAGTTGTTAGGTGAAGGCAGGATAGGCTTCCCTGAAATTAGTTTTCAGTAATTGCATAAAAGTGGAAAGATTGGGGTAGAGAGTTCCAGAGGATGGAAGAGGCCCTGGAGATGAACATGGGTGGAGGAGATAAGAGATCTAGAGAGCAGGTGGTCTTGAGAGGAGCAGAGAGGATGGTTTGGGTGATATATTGAAACAAAATTAGTGAAGTAGCCTGGGGCAGAATTATAAATGCCTTTTTATATGTTGATAGTATTTTGAATTTTTTTGGGCAATCAAAAGCCAGTGGAAGGATTGGCAGAAAAGGGTAATAAACACTGAGTGGTTGGTAAGGTGGATGAGTCTGACAGCAGCATTCATGACAGACTGAAGGAGGGTTAGCCTCCGTAGAGGTAAGCCTATGAGGAGGGAGTTGCAATAGTATATAAATTTACTATTATATATATATTATGCTGGAGCAAATATTTTTTTGCCAATGTTATGGAATGAAAATGATTGCTGTAATCAATAAATTAATAAATCAGTATAAGATAGACTAGAACGTTATTACATTTAAAGTGATACTAAAGTCTTGTTTTTTTTGTTTTCTTTAAAAATAACAAACATGTCATACTTAACTGCTCTGTGCAGTGGTGGTTTTGCACAGAGCAGACCAGATCCTCCTCTTCTTGGGTCCCTCATCAGTGCTCCTGGCCCCTCCCTTTTGTCGAGTGCCCCATAGCAAGCAGCTTGCTATGGGGCATCTGAGCCAGGACAGAGCTGTGTATCCATTCAGATACTGAGCCACGGTCTCCTGATTGGCTAGCTGACTTTGGTTGACAGCAGCGGGAGCCAATGGCGCTGCTACTGTGTCTCAGACAATCAGGAGGGAGTATCCTGGTTGGCAGAGGCATTCTTGCACATCGCTGGATAGAGATGGGCTTAGGTTAGTATTAAGGACGCTGCTGCACACAGAAAGTTTTTTTTTTTTATCTTAATGCATTAAGATAAAAAACCTTCTGCCTTTACAACCACTTTAATTATGAATTGTTACTGAATGCTTTGATGTTTTACCCATATTATTGGTTGATTTTAATGCACTGATTTGGTTACAAATTTGAAAAAGTAGCTTTAAAGTGGTTGGAAACCCTCTCATATACCCAGTGAAGTGAATAGCCTCAGATGATACACAGAGATGAAACAAATCATCCTACATAAGATTTACTAGTTTATCTGCAGTCTTCTCTTTTGTACACTCCTTCTTCAAACCAGTTAACCAGAGAGTGAATTATTAGCATCGTGGTGTCATTAGTTAAGAAGGGGTGTATTTTGGAGATGTTACAGAAGTAATGCATATTTATTTAGACAGCAATTGGATGTGGGGCCAAAATGAGAGATCAGAGTCCAGGATTACACTGAACAACCTGGCATGAGAGGAGGGACTGATTGCAACTAAGGGGAGACATACATAGAAGAGAACAAAAAAGCTGCACACCCCGAAATAGATTTAGCTAAAGAACTTAGGATTGTCAGTGGGGCTTTAAAGCAGCAAAGTACACCATTACAAAAATCATTAATGTGGGTATTATGAAGACAATTTATTGACAAAGTGTCCAGTAAAGTCATATATTCATGTAGAATCAGGTCCAATGGTAAATTCATATTCCATAAAACGGCAAAAATATATTTGTAGTCCATAGAGCGGTAAAAATGCATATCGCATCATTACATTACATAGTGTAGTAAAGTGCCGAAGCTCCGACGCGTTTCGACCTATATGCGGTCTCTTCAGGGGGGCACATCTGAATCTATAAAGTAATACAAATATTCAGAATTGTGGATATATTTTCTACAAAAGAGTCACATTAGATAAATCATGATGATGGGTTTTACCGTTAAAATTAAGTAGATGCCTCTGATAGAGGCGTTAGGAGCCATTGAGGGGTCCAAGTGGTGCGCAGGACATCCCCACCCCCCCAGACGGGGAAAGAGCCAGCCCCAAGGGGCTTACAAGGAGCCACGCTAGTGCACGCCCCCCCCGGGGGAGCGAAAGAGTGAACACCTGCAACAGACATCCATTGATAGCCATTAATAAAGTAATATGTTAGTATTTAGGTCATCATTGTAAGTGTTAATTTTGATAGTATATAGAGACTGAAAATGTGTACATATTTAGGAATATTAGTTGTATCGCATGAATTAGGTGAATAATCCAAATGAATTAGTGTTGCTAACAAACCCAATGCAGTGTACAGGTAGTGCCTGGTGTGTGTGTGAAAGTGTGTGCTGTGAGTGAAATTAGGGAGTCCTTAGGAGAGTGCATGATGCGGTGAAGTCATGGTGTAATGGTGTGAAGTTGGCTGGAAAAGTCCTGTCGTCTGTATGCAAGACAAACTTCTAGCCAACGCCCTTTGTACAAAAATCCAAGGGAAAGTTTGTACAAAGTCCTATCATGTGTATGGGGCTTAACACTAAACATGGCCCATTCTGTATCAGGAGTCTGACCCACAGGGAGATCAATCCCCAGAGCTCTTCTTTGGACCCTCTCCTAGGGCTGAGCTGAACACCCCCCGGTTAGGTTCACACCAGAACATGCAAACAGGAAAAGAGTTCTAGAGAACATGCAAACCCTATTAAAATCTGCAACTAAGGGGGGAGGGACTGATAGTTGTGGCACTGTGTTGATATAAAACTCAGAAGGGGGGGGGGGTTTATGAGCTCCGTTCTGGAAAGACTGACTAAGAGAAAGTGGTGTGACATCCATACTGATATGTCAGTTAGTAAATTAATTATGTACAAGGAGACTGACAGGCTGAGTAGGTGTTGTTGGCATAGAGATTGCATTTGGAAGCTGTATGAGGCTGACTCAGGGAGGAAGTTGTAGGTAGAGACTAGAGGAGGCTCAAGGATGGAACTTTTTTGGACCTCTAAAGAAAGAAGAGGAGGATTTGTTGCAAGTGACACTGAAGGTGGGGTGAGAGAGATAAGAGGAGAAACAGCGGAGAGTAGAGTCATACAGGCCAAGGGAGTGAAGTTTTTTGAGGAGGAGGGGTTGGTCAAGTGTATCAAAGGCATCAGAGAGGTTTATGAGTATATGACCATGAGTTTGTGAACATCTGACCATAACATCTATTAGAGCTTGTCGAATATCCTATTCCAAAAACCATTAGCATTACTATGGAGTTGGCACTGGTATTCAATTTGCATTTCAATTCATTTCTAAAGTTGTATGTACTGACTTATATGAAAGATGGCATCCTATGACACTGTCATGTTTAAAGCCACTGAACTTTTGATACCACCATTCTACTGCTACTGTTTGGCAATGGAAATAGCATGGCTATGTGCTTGTTTTTATGCACAATGCTTTAGCTTCAACACATGCACTTAATTTAAAAGGCTTGTCCACATACTTTTGGCCATATAATGTAATAGCAGACAGATCCTCTATGAGCTCAATTATTTTCTATGGGTTGCGTCATCAGTTACTGTGCTTTGAAAGTTTTTTTAAATATTCCATATAGATGATTTTCACTGCATTATTAATTTCTGATCTGTGTTTCATTCCACACTGGAAAGTCTTGTCAAATTGTGACGTTATCTGCCAGCTTCTGTAATCACTACATGATCAATTTTAATTTTCCACACTCAGAAATTTCCACCGATGTGCTTAACATCTGGTTTTAAATTTCACTTTAAGTGTTTGATATGCAATTTGATATTTCCAAACTAAGCAATCTATCCAAGCATTGCTTCCAATATCTGTAAACTGTATGAGTTAATAACTGAGTGTCTTGTCACTCCCTACATCTACAAAAAATAAAGATACACACACAATTCCTGCCCAGTTTCAGACATTTATTAAGGTATAAATCAACTAATCTCAGCAGCAAACCATTATAAAACTTTAAAATGGTGACCCACTGTAAAAAGTTGATTTATACTTTAAGAAACACTCTGATACTTGGCAGTAACTGTCTGCAGATCTCTGAGTTTTACTGGTTTCTTGATCAAGGTAGCCAGGTGGATGGAGGTCAGTCTACCAGGTGACAACAGTCTCACAGCAAATTAGGGAAAATCTGCAGCAGGAACACAGATAAAAATTTTATTTGGATTTGGGGTTCTAGCCTTCTTCTACTCTATTATACAAAAGCATTTTTATTTCTGTCTGTGTTGCTGTTGGAGAGCCCCCCCCCCCCCCTTCCTGTCTGGTAAAATGCTGTCAACAGGGCAGGATGTGAATGTATCTCTTTAATTGAGCTCTGGATGGCAGTAAAAACCTGACAAGGCATCAAATCCTTCCCAATTCTATTCTTAAATAAGAAGAAAAGTTTAGTCTGAACATACACTCTAAGGACCCATTCACGGTTTTTTCCATTCTGCTGCATTACATTAATGTGCATTGAAACATGCATTACATTAAGGTAACTAATTCAAATAAAATGATCTACTCAAACACCATAACAGACAAGTACTCTTGAAATATTACTGAAGGTAGAGTTATTCACTCTGCCTATACTGTTGAAAAAAAATGTAATTTTACATATTGTGTCATTATTGTGCATGTGTCAACAGACAACCCATCTAAAAATGAATTAAGATCTCACTTTCAAGGATAAGCATTATGATCTGATATGTCATTTTCAAAGTTATCTTTCCTACACAGTGTTTTCTTTTTGTTTCTTAAGATTGCCACTGCCTTTGGCTTTGTCTCTTTTGGCAAACAACCAACCTTGTACGAGCAAATTCTCCGTCTTTGCCTAGACCTGTTCAGAACACAACATGTAGAACTTTCCTTCAAGGAAAATAATTACAGCCAAAGAAAGACGAGGAGGGAAATTGACAGGATCAGGCTGCGAGGCAGGCGGGGAAGAAAAATTTCTCTCCCTTTCTCTGTAACTCAGGGCACACATTCTTGTCACGGCCAGAAAATACACATCTCAGATTTAAGCAAAGACTATGTAAATGTAGAGATTTGGCCTGGGGGACCTAAAGGAGATGTACACCTTCCCTGTTTAATGACTTGGTGTAGAAGAGGAGTTGTTAAGAAACCTAAGAAAACCACATTTCATTTGTGACCTATGCTCAGGTTTTGTCTAGCAATAGTTTGCTTGTGTCTGTTTTGAGAAATAGAAGATCTTGTAAATTACACTCATATACGTTTTTGTTAGAGATAGATGTACAGTACTGTACAGCTTATTTTTGGCTGTTGTGTAAAGCTAGCCAAACATGCTTTAATTTTTCTCATTAAGCCTAGCAGGCTGAACAAATGAATGAATAGATTCCTCCATCCACATCAAACAGTTTTGATGGAGGAATATCCTCTCCCAGCTATCGACTTCATCCATGGCTATCAGAATACTCGAACAGTGACTTAAAGGGTTTGTGAGGCATAGCATACCCTGTAAAGCATTTTTTAAAACGAGTGTTGTAAATACAGATTTTTAGCTGTCTTCAGGCCAGTCACGTGACTCGCGGCTGCTTTCCAGCTCCGACGGATGTCTTCTGCGGGAGGAGCCCTGATCTCCCTCTGACGTCAGCCAGAGAGATCACGTGACCGCTTGTCTCCTCCGCAGAAGCTGTGTCTCATAGCTGTAAAGTGGCCGCGACTCATGTGACCGACCTGAAGACAGCTAAAAATCGGTACTTACAACACTTGGTTTAAAAAAGTGCTTTACATAGTGTGAAATGCCAGCCTCTAATAGAGGGGCGGGGATGACCGGAGACAGACAGAAAGGGCGCTGACAGGGAGGAAGGAGGTGGTGAGTGGGGAGAGCAGAGAGCTGAGGGGACAGCAGCCTATCACGGAGGGAGGCACTTTGACCACGGTGATCAGGGCGGAGCACCCTGGTTATCGTGGTTTGCTTAAAGAGGGCATACAGGAAGTGGTAGGTTTTAGGGTTTTTTTTTTTTTTGCACAAGAATTGTGCTGTGCTGTGTAATCTGCTTTAAGGGACCAGGATATTAATCTTTTTTTTTTTTTTTTTTTTTTTGGGGTTAACAAACGCTTCAATCTGATTTGATACAGTCAGTGTTTGGCTAACAATTTTTCACCCACCTCCTGCAATTTTTCAATCAAAGTTTGTCAAGCTAGTTGGGGTCACATGGCCACCCACTGCTTGAAGTTTGGCCAGTTTAGCAGGAATGGGCCAAAATTTGAGGTGTGTGTATGGCTAGCATTAGGAAGTGCTAACTATTGTGATGCCTCAGTTGTCAGTAGACAATTAACAGTAGACACAAATGAAGTGAAGCACAAATATTCATTCACACTACAGAGCTACACTTAAGGAACATAAATGTTACTTAAGGCAGGCAAAATGTCCATTTTATGGCAGACTCTCATAAACCTCTACTGCAGTGTGATAAGCACCAAAGAATGACCTGTCCCAAGATGCATGTAGGGCAAGGTCAAGGGTACTAGTGTTTGACCAGCAAAAGATTGTAATAGTTTATCTTATATACCAGTAAATTGGACAGATGTTGCAAGGAATTCAAGGAACTCCTTCTGTGATCATATAAGTAATTATGAGCTTGGCAAAGATCAGCAGAGGTCAGTATGTGATTAGCCATGTTTTATTTAGCTGCTTTGAATGAGGAAATTATTTAATTATCGCACACTATGAAAAGATTCATACCAAAGCTGTCGATGCATACAGGGCTTTGATGCTGTTAGATGTCAGATGTTATTTTCATGGAGTACATACTCCCTGGAGGAGAACACTTGTTTCTTGATTGAAAATTTCTCAGTAAAAGAAACCAAAAATATTTATGATTTTGCATGGACTAAAGTTACAGAACTTAAGACTTTGTTCAACATCCCTTTTATTTTTATTAATTAAAAAAAAAAATAGAGTGTAGAGGTAAGTGACTGCATAATAGGCACCTCACCAAATGTATGGTGTTTCCTTGTAGAACCAGTTCCAGGCGGTGCATGTAGGGCAAGGTCAAGGGTACTGGTGTTTGACCAGCAAAAGATTGTAATAGTTTATCTTATATACCAGTAAATTGGACAGCTGTTGCAAGGAATTTAAGGAACTCTTCTGTGATCATATAAGTAATTCAGGCTTCCCGGCTTGAGATCTTCCTCATTGGAACACCCCTGACCCTTAAAGAAAAGTCTTTATACATTACTTTTTAAAGGTGTCCTTGATGGTAAGGTCAAAGGTCCTCTTCATACTATTGTTCCTCCAGGAGTGGGTGGATCCTTAATGCCTCAGAGAGTGGCACCACATATTGACATGGCATTGCTCTCTGCATAATTCTCCAGTTAGTCCAGGGTGAGGGATGGGCCTTTGATTCTTTGGGCTCACAGGAAGAGGGATAAATGATAGTGGACAGCACTGGATCGCTAAGCAGGTGAGTGTGCAGAGAAGAGGTGAGTATAGCATTTTCTGAACTACCTTTTTTGCCCAAGCTAGATTTGGGATTTAAGTGGAAGCATTTGATGACGTATGAATGCTATCCAATAAACACTAATGCCCCCCCCCCCCCCATTAACCTACTTATACTCACCTAGCACTTCCTATCACTCCTAACTCAGGTGTCTTCACCCCCTTCATTACATGACAGTACTTGTGCGTACCAATAGGTCTCTAGGCATGAGCACTGCATCATGGAAAAAGGCTTAATACTCCCTCTTACCTTGAACACTAGGCATTTTGCATTGGCTTCGACAGAGGAAGGAGCTGCTGGGTACTGCTGGAGAGGTATTGGTGGTTTAGGAAGTGGCTTTGAAAAGACCGTCATTTTTCCCTGTATGGCCTAAATTACAGAATCTATTTAATAGTACTTCACTATAGCAATACCATTTTGAATACTTGACAGGTGTAACATGCAGGATCTGTTTGCTAACAGTAGTTTCTCTGACAACTATATACATATGTGCCTTACATTATTATATGTCATATAGCATGTTAATCTGACTTGTTTTAAGGCAGACCATTGATTTGAATAGGCTGTCTAACCTGTCAAAACACACGCTCTATTGCTCTATTTTTAGTAATGTAGCCATCCACACCACATGGTAGTGTATCGCTATGATAAAAACAAAGTGATAAAAGAACAAGGTGTACAGTGGCGCTAGAGGGGTGTATTAAAAACATATATCAATACCACTATATAAAACAAGAATGATAACTCCGTAATGGAAATCATTAATGAGGGATGGTCAGGCAGTGCTTGGTGATAACACTCCTAGTATGTAGTAAACACATAATTATAACAGCATAATATGATCTAATAAATCAGTCCATGGAAGGAGTCCATAAAAATTGGTTTTCAGGTAGCACTAGGAGGCAGCACTCTTTTGTTTTGTTTTATCCATTATCATCGTAGAGATAAAGCACATATTTTTGAGCATAAAGAGATTACCATCAAAGTAGCGATTTGACCCCTTTTTTCCTCATTTTCTTACATTTCGTACATCTAATTCTGTATAGATACATATATTTTTATAATATAATTTTAAAGATGAATTTCAGAGTTATGAGTATACCTATATTTTCAAAAAATAATTTCTTTATTTTATTATTTTTAGTATATTTTTTTATACATAAAACTTTCAGTGTTGGACAGTGAACTTTTCCCAATGCATCTTGCTGTAATATACTGTAATACTGTATATAACTGTCCCGAATAAACACATCTTCGTTCTTATTTGATAAACCTCCACGTCTTCTTTCAAGTCCGTCCCTCCCGTCGGTTTCTCTTTTGTTTATTGATGTATCCGATAGGCAATCACATCTGCTTCTTCATTCTTCCTCCCCTATATAAGACTGACAGATATTCAGACCCGATTGGCTGACGTAAGAAGCCGTTGCTTCAAAACGCGTTACCGCTCATTCCACATCAGCACCCCAAGCACACCCGTTGTGTGATGTCACGTCTGGCCCTGCGCCATCTTGCGTTCCACACTGGTTATGGCGGCGACTGGACGCTATCTGTTTCCACCCATCAACACAGCCTGCACTCGAGGCTGCCATGACGCTAGGACTGCCTGGAGAGACATCGACGCTGACAACTATACACTTTTTGTGCCTATATTACTCATCTATCTTGTGAGTTGCCAATTGTTTTTATTTATATTATATCGCTGTTTTTAATGCTGCACTTAGTCTGGCACCCCTCTGTTCCTGCTAGTGTATTGCCATACACTGCAGTGTGCTAGGAAATTGTTTTGGGATGCTATGTAGACTGAGCGGCACTGCAGCGCATCAATGTGCATAACGTGTGTTGCAGTAACATGCATGTTACCGCAATGCAGCAGTGCGAATACAGTCTTATACAGTGAAACATTCACAATGTGGGAGCCAGAAGCCTTGTGATCTAGGCAGGGCCAGGACAAGGGGTGGACAGGAGGGGCAGCTGCCCTGGGTGCAATGGTTTATTGCAGGGTTGGGGTGCCCTGACCCTAACCTTAAGGGAAGGGGGGTCACAGTTTGGCATCTTTGCCCTGGGGGCTGGGTGACCTTGTCCCGACACTGGATCTAGGCTACATACTCTGGAGCAGTTTTTATTTAATAATGGCAAAAAAGGTGTTTGTGATTGAATAAATAGTGTGATTTAGTAATTCTGCTATGTACCCTCTTCATTTATGTTAAGTGTGAAATTTAAAGGTAGGTCTACTATACTTAACAGGAAAATCTTAGTTTTTATGAAAAAAATAATATAACATACCGTATATAACTGCTTCATTAGCTATTTTGTCATTTATTCAGTGTTACCTTCTCACTAAAATCTGTCAGCTTAGGTTTTCTAGAACTGCAAAAAAAAAAAGAATTCCTTGTAACCATAGCAACAGTACTTGAAGAACAGGACTTCTCAAAATTTTCATCCCTCAGGTCATGTAGTTGGCTCACTGATTTTTCCCAGGAACCTTCACAGAGCTTGAGGTAAAATTGGAGGCATTATTTGCGGTGCTATTTACTTCAGTGATGGTAACATCTTTGGTGAGATACTTGCCAAGAGTAAAGCATGTTCAAAGGATGTAGTAATATTTACACTCTCCAGCATAAAGCCGCATGAAGTTTTCATGCATTCATTATTTTGCCTCAAGATATTTGCATCTACATGTTCAGGTCACAAAACGAAATCATGTATTATTGTGGAATGGTTATTTTTCAACCTAAAATTGACCATTGAAAGACTCTATTTCTCATGAATCAGCATTTTATCCCACAAGCTGTCAAGAGAAACCCACCATTCTATCTAAAGCCAAAAAACATTTTTTTTGTTTTTTTTTAGATTGCAACTTACCAGTCCTTAGATGTGGTAGCTGCCTTAGTCGTAGTTGTTTTCAGGCTTTTCCTTTTATATTCACCTGGCAATCCTCCAAATAACACACTTCCTGTCCCTTTATGATGTGATATTGGAGAATTCAGCTCAGTAGTAGAAGCATTTGTAGTGAGTCCACGCTAGTCTGAACTGGTTTTAAGGCATGCCATTCTACTTCTATTAACTAGTTGCCGCCCACCCACCGTCAAATGACAGCGGGGCGGTGCGGCTCTCGTTCTGGGACGCCGTCATATGACGGCGTCCCAGTACGGCCGACCTTCGCGCGCCCGTGGCAACACGGCGTGACCCCAATCTCTGTAAAGAGTTGCGTCCGCGGCTCTTTAATCATGTGATCAGCTGTGTCCAATCACAGCCAGTCACATGCCCTCCTCACCTCACACTGACAGTGTGTGTGGCGAGGAGAGCTGATCAGCGGCATCTCCTCACAGAAGACATCTACACATGTAATCAAGGCACTGATCATCAGTGCCCTGATTACAATAGCATCACCAGTGCCACAAATCAGTGCCAGCAATGAGAGCCCACCAGTGCCAGCAATCATTGCCCACCAGTGCCAACAATCAGTGCCCACAAGTGCCACCAATCAGTGCCCATTAGTGATGCCAGTCAGTGCTGGCTATCAGTTCCGCCTATCAGTGCTGCCCATCAATGCACATCACTGTTGTCCATCAATGCCCATCAGTGTCGCCCATCAGTACCACCCATCAATGCCCATCAGTACCGCCTATTCGTGCCGCCTAACAGTGCCCATCAGTGCCACCTAACAGTGCCCATCAGTGCCACCTATCAGTGCCCATAAGTGCAGCATATTAGTGCCTCCTCATTAGTGCTACCTCATCAGTGCCCGTAAGTGCCACCTCATCAATGCCCACCAGTTCAGCCTATCAGTGCCCATCAGTGCTGCCTCATCAGCGCACATCAATGAAGGAGAAACATTACTTATTTACAAAATTTACTGACAGAAACTAAGTAAAAAAATATTTTTTGCACATTTTTTGGTCTTTTATTTTTTTTTTATAAAAAATAAAAAAAACAACAGCGATTATATACCACCAAAATAACACTCTATTTGTGTGAAGAAAATGATACAAATTTTATTTGGGTACAGTGTAGCATGACCGCACAATTGTCATTCAAAGTGCGACAGCGCTGAAGAATGGCCTGGGCAGCAAGTGGGCGTAAGTGCCCTGTAGGCAAGTGGTTAAACAAACTTTAGGAATAGTCCACATAGGGAAATTTCACCAACAAAACAGATAAAAAATGGTAAGCCATCTGGCTCACTCTCCAGCAGCACCACTACTTATTATACTGGTCCCTCGGACCATCTCATCCAGTTCTCCTGGCTCGCTAGGCTCTCTTGGCTCACTCAGCCTTTTAGTTGCAGCACCCTGCTACATGGGCCCACTCCCTGGCCTCTCAGTAGGGGATCTCCCGATACCCATGGTTCTGACACTGCTCCAAGACTCAGACTCCCTCAGTTCCCCAGACTCGCTTGGTCCCCTCAGCTCTCCCATTTTTACATAGCTACATTGATCCAGCTTGTATGTGCCACACCTGTGGGATTCTTGTGGACTTTAGAAATCACTGTAGTAAGCATAATTTCTACAGTGATTGCTGCTTGCTTCAGGGTCTGCTTCTGCGTGGTTGTCCTACTGCTTACTGATCACAGAAGGCTGCTTGCTTGGCAGGAGTGCCATTCAGAGTTTGCATTGCATTTTCTCAATGAATGCAAGGTCTTCTCTGATTGGACAAGGTGGAGATTGTGATATCATTGCACCGCCTCTTCACCTCATCCAATCAGAGAAAATTTTCTTTCATTGAAAACATACAAAGCGTTCCCTGAATATCACCTGTGTCCCTAATTTAAATGTCCACCATGGCAGTGCCCAGCTCCCTATGCACTTTGTTTTACAATTGCTTGTCTATTAGCTCTATTGCTAATAGAGCTAATAGACCAAAGTTAAGCAAAAACTGTGCTACTTTTAGGGAAAAATTATCATGTGATCCTTATGAATTAACCTCTATATACAGGATAATGAACAATCTAACAACCATTGAATGGAGGTTTAGCCCTTACACATGTTTGTGTTACTGTGCAGTGCGATTCCGTTCATTTTGAATAGCAACCCAATGCGCTATTATAATAGTGTGTCAGGTCCATTTTTTTAGTGCATTATAAGCTGACAGCCCATTCAAAATTAATGGGCTACCTTAATGCAGCACAGCACTATGACACTGTGTGCTAATGCATGTATGTTAGTACAATACATATTTTGAAAGGATGCCTAATGAATTTAAGATGCGCCCACAATACTGCATCTTAAAGGGGACGTACTTATATTGTCGTGCGCTGGTCAGCATGTGGTTAAAAGCCAGCAGTTTACTACCGCTTTAATGGAATGATGTTACTTTCAGAAAGTGCAAGGGCATGGCCTAGCTCTTTAGTAAGAAATGAAGTAAATAAATAATTGGAGTTTATTCGGATTCCTTGCAATGTACTGTATATAGATGACCTGGAAATTTTTATTCTTGACAATGTTGTAATGTTGATTTGAGGAAGTACAGGAGGGGGTTAATAAAAAATATGGTTACACATTGTGATGAAATAGTAATGAAAGTTTCTTTTAATAAAAAGACACTTTAAAACAAAAAGGGTAATAAAGGAAACTTGATTTTTAAAATGTCTCCATTTTTAGAAAAGTTTCCAAGGATGAATAATGTTGTGCCCCAGGGGTGCTTTCGAAGAATTCCTTTTCACAATAGCGAGTGACCAAAAATATTCGCACTGAGTGCAAGAGTTCAGAATGTTGACTTTTTGTGCCAGCTACAGACAGGATTCAGTTAAAAGAAGGTAGCAGTGTATGAAGGGTTAATCCTTTTCTCAAGGGCAAAACTTAATTAAAAGATTTCTTTATTGATAGTGTTCCCTGTCTCAACCTGCACTGCTGGGAGCCGAGAAAGTATGTATTTCAGGACATATTTCACCAAATGTGTTATTTTTAAGAAGCACCTTGACTTGTAAGTAATTACATCTGTAAGTCAAAATAGAGTTTCCATACCCCAAGGGAGGGGAGGATTGGGACTGGGAACACAAACAGGATCTAAGTCCAGGAATGAAACATATGGAATTAAGTGATAGGCTGCCGCTGCCTATTTGTACAAAGGTATATTTTGCTTCAAAGTGTAAAAATTGTTAATACTATACGCTGGGTGTATTATTAATGCTGACTAGCATATAGTGTGTAGCGCTGGTAGATTTTCCAATCTAGCGCTTATATGTAAATTTAGTGGGTCATCTGGGCTGTACATAGTTCAGATTTCATTTACTGTTAGATTAGCCTCTGTTCCAGTTTGGCTGTGTTGCGTGCAGTTCCGCATTCTGCCTGTGGGTGTCGTTGTCACCATGGGTCGGTGTTGGAAAGCAACAAGCTGAAGTATATGAGTGCTCTTCTGTCCCGTAGACAACTCGGAGGAGGTGGTCCTCCGGGTTGCATTCTAGGAGAGAGTATTTATGGAGCAGACGCCATGTTTCTGGGAGCTTTACCTTGTGGCCCTCCTGGCCTGAAGGTATGTGTTAGTGAGTTATACCTCGCGGCCCTCTGGCCTGGAGGGTTGCGTTGCGGCAGCCATGCGTGTAGCCCTGAAGCCTGTCTGGGGTCTGCTATCGCTGAGATGGTCCTGTGCTGTCTGTCCTGCAGGAAGAAGCCGGACAATCGGGAAGATCCAGGGGAGGACCCATCTTGGAAGGGACCATGCAATGCTGGTCTTAAGAAGGGCCTGGTGACTCGATTGGGGGACGCATCTTAAACTAATTTACCGCACAAGTACTGCCGGGGTCGGCTTAAAGGTTCTGGTACTGTGTTTGCTGTTCATCGAAAACTACTACATCCTGTGGCAGAGGATGTTGGTGAAATTACAGGTAAAAACGTGACGGTAACAGCCCGCTTTAAATCAGCAGCTCTACCGTAAGTTAGTGCTACAAGTGTATACCTCATTGTCCCTTTTCCTGTTTTATTGATGCTAAAGCTGCATCCCCACTGTCCCTGTTCCATCACACATCATGTTATCTGGTTGAAATATCCTGTTTGTTGAAGTTCCCCAGAATATACATGGATTATATGGATTTTGATTCGGGACAGTGCTGGTGGCATGTTTGGGTCCTGAAGACTGCTGCACTCCTTTTCTTTCTCTACACTTTAAAGCAGCCAATATATAGCATATGAAGGGTCAACATAAGGGCCATCCTTATGATTATTTTAATCATTAACAATGGCGGTAGTAATATGTGTTTTCCACTCAGGAGGTATATACTGTAGCTGCAACAAGCAAATTTGAGTCATTGTAGTCTTCCTTTTGCTTGCCTCTTGGACCACAGTTTTCAGACTTACGGTAATTAAAAAGAGATCTGTAGTAGCCCATAACAATCAAGTTCTAATTAGCTTTGCACTTAGGAATGAATTACTCTTTACTTATAGTATGAAAGTGTCTTACGTAGGGCTGCAACTAACGATTATTTCCCCAGTTGTCTTCCAGGACAGCCCTTGAGAGATGGAGTCCCTCCCATCGACCCAGGAAACACATTGCCACAGTTCAAAAGGCGGCCCCTCTGGTTTCTGGTCAGTTATTTGTGTTTCCTCCGTCGGAGGAACATGTTGCCAGGAACCAGGAGAAGGACTACATCTCTCAGGGGCTTCCTGAAGGGAGCGGAGCCGCACAGGGGGACCGGGTCCTATCCAGCGGTCTCCAGGTTAGTCCTTACCTTCTTATCATTTGGGCTTGGGTACCGTCCAGCTGTCAGGAGCAGACCCGTTCTTTCCAGTGCCAAGGTGTGCCAGTGGCAGGGTGACGCAGGTTCCCCCCAGGAGCAGTGTAGATTGATTCTTCCATCCCAGCTCCTTGCTGTAATGGCAGTGGGGGTCGGAGACGCCGAGCGTCATTTCCGGCGGAACCGCATCATCGCTGTGTGCCGAGACTTCCAGTTCCGGGTCTCTAGAGGCACAAGGAGGAGGGGAAAGCCCACGCTGGGCCTACAAATCCCGACCAGCGTCCAGCTATACCGGAATAGCGGTGGGATCCAGAGCTCGAGAGAGGGACCATGGAGGCTAATCTCCAGGACACTCCGGTGGATGCAGGCACCAACCAAACCCAGGTAGGCTGCTGGGCAAGCCCTTACTGTGGTTTTTTCTGGGGTTTTGTTGTAAGGCTGGGATTTGTAGTACCCCATGGTGGTGGATACCTCACAGTGCCGGGTATATGCAGCGGTGGTTGCAGCATAGGTGTTTTTTAAAAAGGGTTAAAAGGTTTTCTGATGCTAAGATCATTTAGTCTTTATTTCAGGCTAAGGAGGCCCCAAGGGAAGATAAGTCAGGCCGCAAAAAATGCCCTAATTGTGGTAATAAGTTGTCCTCAGGCTCTAACAAAGCCTTATGCAGACAGTGTATTGCAGGCTTACTTAAAACAGAGGCAGACTCTCCCTTGGCAAAATTCCTTGGCTCCTTTAAAGATGAGATGGCATCAACCTTTAAATCTCTCCAGGAGTTAATCGCAGATGTAAACACGTCTGTTTCCACCAGTAAAGCAGCTGCGATTCCCTCCTCACCATGCCTTACAACACCCAGCTCTGGGGAGCCCCGTACAGTCAGGGAGCATAGCCTCATGTTAATTAGCACTGAATCCTTTGACGCAGACTCAGACCAGGATGAGGATCAGGCTGTAGCTAACAAAGCAGCAAAATACAAGCTGTCTCTTGAGGAAGTAGACAAGCTGTTGAGCGCTATTTATGATACGCTGGAAATTGATAAGGAAGAAACTCAATTGACCAGACATGATAAAATGTATGAGGCTCTGGGGAAAAAGAAAGCTAGGGTATTCCCTATTACATAAAGTGCTTTCTGACCTTGTCCGCAAGGAGTGGGTCGAACCTGATAAAAAAGTCTTCTTTCCTAATTCCCTTAAAAGAAGATTCCCCTTTGATGAGAGCCCAACGGCCGTCTGGAATAAAAATCCTAATCTAGACGCCCCTCTGTCAAAGTCTCAAAACAGTCTGACCTTGCTTTTGAGGATATGGGTCATTTAAAGGACCCGATGGACAGGAGAACAAACGTAGTCTTAAAGAGGGCCTGGAATGCTTCTATGGCAGGCTTAAAACCAGCTCTAGCCACTTCTTGTGTGGCTAGAAATCTGGAGTACTGGTTATCTCAACTAGAAGAACACCTAAAAGCAGGCACGCCTAGGGGGGAGATCTTGAAAACCTTCCCTATGCTTTTCAAGGCGACAAGTTTCATCTCTGATGCTTCTACTGATTCCGTAAAATTTATGGCTAAGACGGCGGCACTTTCTGTCGCAGCTAGGAGGTCAGTGTGGATGAAAACTTGGGGGGGGGGGAGGGGGGAGAGAGACACGGCGTCCAAAACAAGCCTGTGCAGTGTCCCTTTCTACAGGAGACTTAGTCTTCGGGCTTGATTAGATACCGCCTTAGAAAGAACGTCGGATAAAAAGAAAACCTTTCCCACTAAAAAGAAAAATTTTCAAAGAATTTTTTCGTCCCTCAAAGGAACCCTCCAAGTCAGAGAAGGAGTTCAAACCCAAAAAACACTGGACAGGACAAAAAGGGAAAGGAAAAGGGGGCATAATTTTTAACCACCCCAATCAAAACCCTAAACCCCAGTGACGTCAGGGTCCCTGTGGGAGGAAGGTTAATGAATGTTCTCCCGCAGTGGGAAAAGATAACTTCAAACGAGTTTTTCTTAAACATTATAAAAAGAGGGCATGCACTGGAATTTCACAGCGATCCACCCTCATAGTTTCTTGTGACAAAACTTCCAAGACACTCAGAAAAGGCCAAGGCCTTACCTTTGCTAATAGGGGAAATGGTGGATCAAGAGGTATTGACACCAGTCCCTATTCAGGAACAGGGGGACGGCTTTTACTTGCACATCTTTGTGGTGAAAAAGCCATCAGGAAAGTTCAGACTAATCATGAACCTCCGACCTCTGAACCTCTCCATCTGTTACAAAAAATTTCTGATGGAGTCCATTTATTCAATACCAAATCTCCTCCAAAAAGGTGTTTATGGCTACCCTGGGTTTAAGGGACGCTTATCTGCATATCCCAATAAGGAAGGAATGCCAGAAATTTCTTCGATCCGTTAAGACTTCAGTCAGTCTCGATCATTCCATATCTAGACGACTTGCTTCTCACGGCCCACTTGGAGAAACAACTTTGTCAGGACTAATGCCGCGTACACACGGTCGGACTTTTCGTCTACAAAAGTCCGACAGCCTGTCCGACAGACTTCCGGCGGACTTGCAGCAGACTTTCTAACGAACGGACTTGCCTACACACGACCACACAAAAGTCCGACGGATTCGTACGTGATGACGTACACCGGACTAAAATAAGGAAGTTCATAGCCAGTAGCCAATAGCTGCCCTAGCATGGGTTTTTGTCCGTCGGACTAGCACACAGACGAGCGGATTTCGGGGTCCGTCGTAGTTACGACGTAAAGATTTGAAGCATGTTTCAAATCTAAAGTCCGTCGGATTTGAGGCTGAAAAAGTCTGCTGAAAGTCCGGAGAAGCCCACACACGATCGGATTACCAGCCAGCTTTAGTCCGTCGGCGTCCGTTGGACTTTTGTAGACGAAAAGTCCGACCGTGTGTACGCGGCATTAGAGTTAAAACAGCTCAGCCTGAGTCAATTAGGGTGGATAACAAGTCTGGAAAAGTCCAAAACTACCCCAACACAGGAAATTCTGTACTTAGGGTACAAGATCCTGTTAGTAGAGCAGAGAATAGTCCTACTGGAAGAAAAGATATTGAATCTATGGCAGAGAATGTCTTTTCTTCAAAGCAGCACCAAATGTACAGTGAGGGAGGTGATGTCGGTCTTAGGACTTATGACAGCAGCCATTCCGGCCATACAATGGACCAGTTTCCACCAAAGCGACCTTTAGAGGTTCTTGTTGGAACAGTTAAAAGACAGGGATCTGGAAGAAGAGATTTCAATCCCCACCAGAGTAAAACGCTCCCTCTGGTGGTGGAAGGACACAGAGAATTTAAACAAAGGGTTTCTCTGGATCTCTCCTATCACATCCATACTAACTACGGATGCGAGCAGCTGGGGTTGGGGAGCCCATCTCAACTCAGGCTGGGCCCAGGGCAGGTGGATGTCAGAGGAGAAACTTCTCTCGTCCAATTGGAAGGAGCTAACGGCTATCCTCAGAGCTTTACTAGCTTTTTAGAACACAATACAGGGTCACCATCTACAAGTCCGCTCAGACAATATGTTGGCTGTAGCTTATATAACCAAGCAAGGAGGCACCAGAAGTCCTCGGCTAATGTTGGTGGCCATTTACATATTTCAATGGGCAGAATCCAATCTAGCATCCATCTCTGCAATACACCTGAAAGGGGAGCTGTACAACACTGCAGACTTCTTGAGTCGACAACAAGTTTCGAATCAAGAATGGTCTCTACACCCGGAAGTGTTCGACTACATATCAGCTTACTGGGGAAAACCAGTAGTGGACATATTTGCAAACAAAGAGAATGCAAACGTTCCCAATTGTTGCTCGCTATACCCAGGAGATCAGCCCTCGGCAGCAGACACCTTACAGACTCCATGGACCTTCAGTTTGGCATATGCGTTTCCTCCGCTTCACCTCATCCCGAGGGTTCTAGCGGAAGAGACGTGTTTAATCTCAGCACCGTTTTGGCCCAAGAGACCATGGTTCACAACGTTGCTGCGTTTGACAGACCGACCTCCTCTGAGACTTCCTTGCAGACAAGACCTTCTGTCTCGGGGACCTCTTTTTCATCCGCAAGTAACCATGCTGAACCTCTCAGCGTGGTTACTGAGGAAGAAATATTGAGGAGTAAAGGCCTGACTGAAAGAGTGATTCAGACCTTGCTACAGGAAAGTCTGGAGAAAATTTAACAGCTGGCTGAATAGCCAAGGTGAGGTAAACATGGATACAGCAGGTATGCTACAGTTTCTCCAGGAGGGGATAGACAAGGGGCTAACTCCTAGTACTATTAAGGTTCAGATAGCTGCCTTAAGTGTATACTTAGAGAAAAGGTTACAGGAAGATCCTTTCATCACTAGGTTCTGTAAGGCAATCTCCAGACGCAAACCAGTCAGATCCATCCTGGGATCTATCAATCGTTCTAAAGGCCTTTTTGGGGTCACCTTTTGAACCTATCTCAGAGGCCTCTCTAAGACTGATTACATTCAAGACTTTACTTCATGTGGCAATCACTTCAGCCCGTAGGGTTAGTGAAATCCAAGCCCTCTCCATCAGAGAGCCATTCCTCCAGATTCTAGAGGACAGAGTCATCCTAAAGACAGACCCTGGGTTCTTACCAAAGGTGGCATCTAGTTTCCATAGGTCACAAGATATTGTCCTCCCTTCTTTCTGACAGAAGGCTTCAAAAGAGAAAAAAAAACAATTTCATTTATTAGATGTGAGGAGGTGTATCCTAGAGTATCTAAGGGTAACCAATCCATTTAGAATTTCAGACTCACATTTTGTTCTTTTTTCTGGACAACGTAAGGGGCAAAAAGCTTCTAAAGTCACCATAGCTAGATGGATTAGGCTAGCTATAGCAGAGGGGTATAAGACAGTAAACAAAGATCCTCCTGGGGGTATTAAAGCCCACTCCACAAGGGAATTGTCAGCATCCTGGGCAGAAAGAGCTGGTGCCACCCCGGAGCAAATATGTACAGCAGCCACTTGGTCAAGCTTCTCCACCTTTACAAGGCATTATCGACTAGATTTAATGTCCAGTCAGGATCAGGCTTTTGGGAGGAAAGTCCTCCAAGCCGTGGTCCCCCCCCCTAATCTGGTGAGTACTTGGGGATCCTCTCAAGGGCTGTCCTGGAAGACAACTGGAGAAAACTGGAGTTAGACTTACCGGTAACTCCTTTTTCCAGTGGTCTTCCAGGACAGCACGATCCCACCCTTTTTGATTATGCTGATGTACTAACATTATTGCCTGTTATGGTTATATTTTTCAGTTCCATCCTTCGGTTCTTGGTAAATGACTGACCAGGGACCTGAGGGACCGCCTTTTGAACTGTGGCAATGTGTTTTCTGGGTCGATGGGAGGGACTCCATCTCTCAAGAGCTGTCCTGGAAGACCACTGGAAAAGGAGTTACCGGTAAGTCTAACTCCAGTTTTTTGTAAGCGATTAGTTAGTCGATTATTGTTTAGATTAATCAATTAATTGTGTAAAAACCTCAAAAAAAAAGTTTGGTGTATAATTTACTTTAATATGTAAAGTTTAAAAAAGGACAGTTTATTCTTGAATATCTCTATGCAGTGGTAAATATAAATAACAACCAGCTATGGTTGGGGAACAAAATATCTGATCTACTCTGAGTGACGGTTCACACTGCAGCGATGCGGGAACCCTGCGAATCCAGTGCGGGTTCCCGCATCGCATACAACTCGCAGGCAGTTCATATGCGAACTGCTGGGAGTGTCAACAGCTAATGACACCCCCAAATCAGTTCGCATATCGCAGAGCGAACTGCAAATTCAGACAGGAAACAGATTGCATGGGTGTAAACACCCATCCGATACAATTTTGCTGCAGACCAAAAAAAGGGTCCTGTGCGAGCTTGGTCCGAATGCGATGCAAATTCAGCCATACAATATGTATGGCTGAGTTTGCATTGCACAGAGATCACATGTGATTTGCACTGCAGTGCAAAACACAGCAGTGTGAACTGGCCCTTAAAGTAACAGACAGAGGAGATGTATATACTATTAAAACTTGAATCTGGTACAGATCATCAGACTCCAAGATCAAAATATTTTTTTAAATAATAAAGTGAAAGCAATACTGCGCTGTGAACCTGCAACCTAGCAGCCAGCACAGCTTGTAGACAAAAAGCAAAAACTGTGAATAAATAAGTGCAGCGCTAAGGTTGCAAAAAGCAAATTTGCATAAATGATATAAATGTGACTTAAACATAAATATATCAAATAAACAGAGATTCATACGTGGTGAAATGTGAATCAAACAAAGAAAAAATGAAATTTCTGAAAAAAATACTGGTATGGTGAAAAATGTGCTAGTATGGTGACTATACCATAAGTAAAGCGAGAGATAAAAATTATGATGTTAATGTTGAACAGAAACACATCAAATAAACAAAGATTAACGCATAATGAATGTGAGTCTAAACTCAGAAAAAATTAGAGTAATTTCTGAAAAATGTGTTAGTATAATAATGTGCTAGTAGTCTTGTGACGTTGTACCCAAACAGAATTGACATTCTTTTCTTTTCCCACAAATAGAGCTTTCTTTTGGTGGTATTTGATCACTTCTGCAGTTTTTTTTATTTTTTTGAGCTATAAAAAAAAAAAAAAAAAAAAAAAAAAAAAGAGCGGAAATTTTGAAAAAAAAAAACGCATTATTTTTTACTATAATAAATATCCCCCAAAAATATATAAAAAAAAACAATTTTTTTCCTCAGTTTAGGCCGATATGTATTCTTCTACATATTTTTGGTAAAAAAAAATTGCAATAAGCATATATTGATTGGTTTGCGCAAAAGTTATAGTGTCTACAAAATAGGGGATAGTTTTATGGCATTTTAATTTTTTTAATTTTTTTTTTATTAGTAATGACGGCGATCTGCGATTTTTATCGGGACTGCGACATTATGGTGGACACATCCTACATTTTTTACACCATTTTGGGACCATTGTCATTTATTCGGCGATTAGTGCTACAAAAATGCATCGATTACTGTGTAAATGACACTGGCAGTGAAGGGGTTAACCACTAAGGGGCGATGAAGGGGTTAAGTGCGTCCTAGGGAGTGATTCTAACTGGGGGGGAGGGGCTACAACACACATGACAGAGATCACTGCTCTCGATGACAGAGAGCAGTGATCTCTGTCCTGTCACTAGGCAGAACGGGGAAATGCTTAGTTTACAAAAGCATCTTTCCGTTCTTCCTCTCTGTGACCATGATCGCAGGCACCCGGTGGACATCGAGTCTGCGGGACCTGCAGTCACAGTCACGAAGAGCGTGACGGGCATGCGCGCGCAGCACTGCTTTTAAAAGAACGTCCCTTTACGTTCTTTTGCCCACCAGCGCCATTCGAATGCCGACGTATATCGGCGTGCGCTGGTCGGGAAGCGGTTAAAGACCTAAAATGCTGTTTTGCAGATTTTCAGACAGGATTGTAATCTAATGATATGCATGACAGACTGCCTTGTCATAGGCAGGTAGCTTGGTACAAGCTATCTGTGCCTGCTATCACTTATGCTGGCCGTAAACAAACACATTTTAACTGTGAAAAATTTTCCTTTTAAGAACTCGATTTTCTAATTATTAGTGGGGTCAAATCGACGTATGTTTTCTACTACAGTGATGGTAAAATTCGAAGGAGCAGAATAGAATTTTTTTTTATGGATATGATCATTTTAAATATAATACACAATACTGGTAAACTTTTACTTTAATGTAATTGTAATGCGTTATATTACCTCCAGTCTATCAGCCTCCAGCTTCTCTGGGTTCAGATGCTGATCTTCCCTGCACAGAACCCTTAAAGTGATTGTAAATATTGGATTTTTTTTTTAAACAACAAACTTGTCATATTTAACTGCTCTGTGTAATTGTTTTGCACAGAGCATCCCTGATTCTCCTCTTCCGGGTTACCTGCCGGTGCTTCTGGCTCCTCCTGTTCTCAGAGTGCCCCTATAGCACATACTGTATGTCAAACACAAGGCCCACAAGCCAAATGTGGCCCTCCATGCCTTGTCGCACCAAGTTTTGCAGCCAGAATGTGGCGGAACTCCATTCTGCCACCTCCGGCTCTCACCCTCCGCTCCCACTCCCAGCTGTCTTTTGTAAACACAGAAGCCTTTTGTATTCAGCTGAGAGCGGTGGGCTCACTCTCTCACCGCGGGGCTCCTAGCTGGAAGGAGGGAGGCTGTCACTCTCAGTGACTGCAGGTCTTGCGGCCTAGCCGGTGACCGATACTGGAGACAGCGGATCAGCTGAGGTGCCAATTACCACTCTGAGGTCGCATCTGTTTTCTTCTGCTCTAAGACTGTCGCCATCCATGCCCATGCAGCAATCACAGCTTACCACACTGACAGCCTGTCAGGTGACTACCCTGCATGACTCATCTGGGATTCAAGAGCCTGAGCAAGCATTCTCTGTTCCTTTTGGGGTTGTGCTATCTTCAGGATTGATGAATCAGTGGACGTCCAACCCCTTGCTGTCACTCATCTAAAGACACTGCATGCAGACATCGTTACCCCACAATTACTGAGAAAATCCCTACTATAAGCAGCACAATAGTCTACCTGTGTAACCTCTTTGGCAGGACTGGCCCGAGACATTGTGCTGCCTGGGTTCAAGAATGAAATGCTGCCCCCCCCCCCCCCCAAAAAAAAATAAAAAAATCACCCCCACCAAAAGGCCCCCACATTAATTATTTTATATCATGATAACTCAAACTAAAATTAAATTTATCAGGAAGTCAGATTAACGTACAACAGCACCCCTACTTCACATCAGGAGCTCCATACTTAGCATCAGGAGCCCCCATTCACATCATGAGCCCCCTAATTACCATCAAAAGTCAGCTCTTACATCAGAAGCCCCCCCCCTTTGCATCAGTAGCACCTATTTACATCAGAAATCCCCCTTTAACATCAGAGTCCCTCTTTACATCAATAGCCTCCTAGAGAGAGGGGAGACAGGGAGGGGGGCAGAGAGAGAGGGGTCAGGGTCTGGTCAGTGACATTGCCAGCTCACTCACTTGGATGGTCAAGGGAGGGGGGCTCACAGTCAGAGGCTTTAATGTGGCTGTCAGCTGCTTGTTTATTCATCCCGCCCCCACATCCCCTTCACAGATGCAGCACACAGGCAGGGAGAGAGACGGGAGAAGGGATTTGTGTGTCACTCGCAAGCTCGCTCAAGCATACTAGATGGAGCAGTGTACGGATCCCCTCCTTCTAGGGCAGCTGCACCAAGTTGTCTGTAGCAGCCATTGGAGGACTTCTTTCCCCGGACACCACCTATCAGACACATATTGCAGAGCCAAAGAAAGTGCTCCAAAACTCTGTCGGCTCTGTGCTACAGGTGATGGGCGGGCCCGCAAAAATAAGCCGCTCAAACCCTGAAGCTCCCAGCACGCTTCCACCCCTGACCTAGTCCGCCCCTGATTTGCCGCCCCTCTCAAACCTCCACCTGGGTTCAATGGACCCAGCGGGACCCATGGTAGGGCCCGGCCCTGCTCTTTGGCCTTCAATTATTCAAAACTGTTTCTGGACCCCAACATTGCTAAGAGAAGGCAACTGATACCACTAAACTCTCTGCAACACAGGGCTCTTAGCTGCAGTTTATCTAGTTGAGGAATTCTTCTTGCTCAGGCCACCATTACAGCCATAAAAGTATTTTAGTTAAATTTGGCTGTATATTACTGTATATACCTTTTGGTGCACCAGTGGCCTAAAGGGAGCTGATGGACTATTAAGTCTTTCCTCCCCCTCTTTTACCAGTGTTGCATTTAAGTGGTTAACAAGCTACATTTAACTGTTTAAACTTGTTAAACAATGCTGATTGACTGTTGTTGCTTTATTCAAAGTCTACTGCTTCTAAGCTCTAATTGAGACTATATATACTGTTTACATTGTTTCATTTGGTCTTTTTTTTAATCAAATTCTAATATAGAGTTATTACCAAAGAACTGTGTCTTTTTCTTGATTGTCTTTTATTGTTGAGCTATGACTGAACCTAGAGTATCAGAGGGGTCAGGAGGCTTGCACGGTCAGGGCAACAACTGGGGCCACCATCATCAAGTGGCCCCTATGGGAGTAGCGCTACACAGGATACCAGCCTGAAAGACCATGGGCTACTGTATATTCACCCCCTATAATATTCAAGTGAAACCAGTGCTAAATTATCTGTAATTGCAGCATTTGTTACACTAAATGAGTGCATTGATTGTTTGTGTTTGGTATTTTTGGCAAATGATATGCAGGATGACTTACAAGCTATTTTTAATAATGCAGCTTATATACCTTTGTCACACACCCTCGCCTACTTGGCGCTTTGTGGTTATGTGTATACAGACAGAGGGATTGCTAAATGTCAAAAGAATTTAAAGCATGCACAGAAAATGCAGCACTTTTAATTGTTCTTTAATTACCATTGTTTGGAAAGATTGGTCTAATGCCCAAGTCACTAGTTGCTACACTGTTCTGATTTATGGAATAAATGTAAAGCTACTTACAACATAAGTGGTTGTGTTTTATTAAGCATATAGCACCAGGCTCAGACTTGTAGTCTGACAATGCTAGCATTTGCTAGATAGGAAGGTATTTGTGAGTTGGTCAGTGTTCCTATGGGCTGCTCAACCTCAGTATGGACAATGAAGTCCATGCTAGCCAATGCATTTCAGAACATATTTGAAGTAGAAGTGACTGATCAATTTAGAGATCATTAGCTGTCTGAATCCCCATTGGTAGAATTGCTGCATTATTAAAACACGTTCACCATCTTGCCAGTTTTTGCCTGTAGTCTAGGTTATCCAGTCCTCAGTGGGGATTCCTAAGTCACAGTAAAGCCCTGTACACATGGGCTGAACGCCAGGTGACATTGGTTGGTTCAATTAAATCGTCCGACATTCGGCCGGTCCGTTTGGCCGGCTTCTGTCAGACGAGCATGCTGGAAAACCAGCAGCTGACTGGCTCCCGATCAGTCAATGGCAGTCCCCCTCTCAGAACACAATAGCTCAGCAGGAGCGATCGCTGTACTAACGTTGGATCTTACAACAGCTCCGACCAGAGCTGACAGGTTTTTTTGTTCAACCCACTGGGATGAACGAAAAAACTCATAGTGTGTACCAGGCTTTACTTTTTTTTTTTTTTTTTCTTGTTTTCATTATTGAGTTTGTATCTTTGGGTGGCACCTAGTAATGATCTGTTTATGCCTATAACAAACATGACTAAGCCCATGGCATATGGATGAGGACATATAGCTGCTGATGCTAACTGCTCACTGAGAAAGAGAAGACCAGGGGCCTGGCGCCACCGTTTTTTGGAGATGGATCTGTTTCTACCAGTGCATGTGTGCTTTTTTGTACTTTTGAACTTTTGTAACTGGTATCTTCTATTACAACTTTGTCATTTTGGAAAATTGCCAATAGAAATGTATTGAAACCAAAACTTACAAAACCTAAAGCAGTGTGTGGGAGAGTGCTTGGACATATTTAGCGACAGCAGTTTCAATGCTTGGCACAGGCAGAGAAAACTCAGCATATTCCCTGCTGTCACTCACAGAGCAATAGAGGCTTCACAGATAGCAACTGGACAAGCTGGTGGCCCAGGATTTAAAAGTGTCAGTGGTTGAATAAAATGACCTTGCTACTATGGAGAAAAAGCAACATGTATTTCAATAGCAGGTACAGCATCAGAAACGATGTAAAGCATTTTATTTATGTGAGCAGACTGAAAAGTGTTTCTTGGTGATACCAGTTATGGTAGGGACAGACCTCTGTGGATATGGACATCGGTCATATGGCATCTCAGACAGGGCGGGTGCCAGGATTTTTGTGTACATAGGCAAAGGTGCATTTTGGTGCCCCCCACCATCTTCCACCACCCCAGACAGCATCTCTGCCGGGAGGATGGGACTCCGCACCCATCTGAATGAGCCCTTTCATCAGAATCTGCAGAGTTCCCGTTTATACTGCAATGAGGAACTTTGATGAAAAGGGGCTCTGGGTACCCAAAGGAAGAACCCTGGCAACTCTGATGTAAGGGGGCTCTGGTCACAAAGCTCCCCTTATATCAGAGTTCAGTGGCGGCTGGTGCTCAACATTCTGAAAAAAAAAACCCATCGATTGCAGCCTCACTGTGCCCGTCAATTGCAGCCACTTGTGCCCATCATATGCAGCCACTTGTGCCTATCAAATGCCACCACTTGTGCCGCATCAAATGCCGCCACTTGTGCCCATCATATACTGCCACTGTAACGCTTGCCCGCTGTCTTCCCGGGACTTACCCCATCTTAATGGCGGGTCAGGCAGCGGGTGACGGCGGTGAGCTGTGAAGCGGCTCCTGTGTCCTCCATGCTTCCCCCCAGCTCTGTTCTTCCATTCTGCTAGGCATCCCTTAATGGACGGGCCGCCTCTGTCAGAGCTCCTCTTTACACCAGAGTTTGCAGAGTTTCCCTTACAGTATATCAATGTCCCGAATACATCAACACCAAAATATTTCGCTATAAAAAAAGTAGGTGTGCTGTTCCTTTAAATAATTTTCAATACTATCAAAGTGCTTTCAAATTTACAAAATTGCAGTACTGTAATACAAAATAGCAAGCATTAACCAAGAAAAAAACATCCATCATTTAACTGAACCACATTAAAGTGCAATGTAATAAGATATCAAAAAATAATTAATACATGTACATTCCAAAGTGCTAGTGCAATAAATATGCATAAAACATACATTTCATAAAAAAAGTCCAATAAAATTGTGCGGTGATAAACTTGTGCAGATCCACTGGAAGCTGTTTGCACCGACTTCAGTGTAACATCACCAACACACAAGAGCCCACACCATCTGCTTACCAAAAAATGCGACTTTATTAACTCATGAGGTCATGTGTGCTTGTCATCTGCCATATACTTGCAACCACTTCACTCAAAAAAGCAACAGAGCAGGTATCGTGGCTTTCTCCCAAAAGTGACTTTTGGCCACTCCGTGCAGTCCAGTACCAACCACAGGAAACCCTGTATATGTGCAAAGAATAAAGCACGCTATAGTGCATTACCAGGGCATACTGTGCTACTATATTAAAGTAATGTACTTACAGCAAACTTTACTAGGATAAAGAGACAAATTGTTTACTTGTCCTGGTAATGCACTATAGCGCGCTTTATTCTTTTCGTATACATGGCTTCCTGTGGTTGCTACTGGACTGGACGGAGTGGCCAAAGGCCACTTTTGAGAGACAGCCAACATACCTGCATTCAGGGCCGTTTGAAGGAATTTGGGGGCCCTAAGCAAAATGGACATGGAGGCCTCCTCAAAACTCCCCCCCCACCCACCGCACGCACGCACGCAAAGCCTACAGGAATCGCAGCATAGCGATACAGTTTAAGTTCACCAACACTTTTTATATAAATAAAAAAGGTTTATGCCCTGTACACGCATGTTCAGACATTCCGACAACAAAATCCTAGGATTTTTTCCGACGGATGTTGGCTCAAACTTGTCTTGCATACACACGGTCACACAAAGTTGTTGGAAAATCCGATCGTTCTGAACGCAGTGACATGAAACACGTACGTCGGGACTATAAACGGGGCAGTAGCCAATAATTTTTGTCTCTTAATTTATTCTGAGCATGTGTGGCACTTTGTGCATCGGATTTGTGTACACACGATCGGAATTTCCGACAACGGATTTTGTTGTCGGAAAATTTTATAGCAAGCTCTCAAACTTTGTGTGTCGGAAATTCCTATGGAAAATGTGTGATGGAGCCTACACACTGTCGGAATTTCCAACAACAAGGTCCTATCACACATTTTCCATCGGAAAATCCTATCGTGTGTGTAGCAATAACTCACGATGGAGCTGCTGATTTTGATTGGGCTGTTTCCGCCACGCATTCCTGATGTGGTGAAAATACAGGTAATCTAGAGTCCATGTTAAGCATTGCATCCACAACGTATGAACCAGTCACTTTAGTACTTTTTCCAATGCTTTAATGGGAGATAAACTAAAGAAGTAGCAGGAAAGAGGTAGAAAGGGAGTTTCAGGGAAGTTCAAATACCTTTTCTGTCTTTGATCTTTGAGTACTTGAATTTCTTAAGGACGAGTATTCCTTCAGTCCAAGATTTAATCTTTTGCCCACCTGGATAGGCCTCTCTCACTGACCTAGCAGCCGGAGCGTAGCACGAACAAGAAAAAGTCTCCGCCACAGACTTGAGAAGAATAAAGTAACTGCACGATCCTCTGCCACAGGACATAGTAGTTTTAGATGGACAGCAACACAGTACCAGAACCTTTAAGCCAACCCGGCATGTGGTAGGTTGGCTTAAGATGCGTCCTCCAATTGAGTCACCAGGCCCCTCTCCAGACCAGCACTCCGCATGATCCTTCCAAGATGGGTCCTCCCCTGGATTCTTCTCAATTGTCCAGCTACTTCCTGCAGGACAGAGAGCACAGGACCATCTCTGCAGCAGCAGTGGTAGGCCCCAGACAGACTTCTGGGCCCACCCACACACTGCAGCAACGCAGTCCTCCGGCCCGGAGGACCATGAGGTAGGACTCCTAGCACATACCTGTCGGCCAGGAGGGCCATCAGGTGGAAAAAAAGAGACCAAGAAATATGGCGTCTGTCCCTTAAATACCCCTTCCCAGAATGCACCGCAGGGGACAACCTCTGCCGAGTTACTTCTGGGAAAGAAGAGCACTCAATACACCTCAGTCTGTTGCTTTCCAGCTCCGGTCTGTAGTGACACCGACATCTACAGGCGACGGAGTGGAACTGCACGCAACACAACCAAGACTGCAACAGAAGCTAATTTAGCCATAGATTAATCTGAACTATGTACAGAACAGATGACCCACTAAATTTACACATAACAGTGCAAATACCGCTGTTGCATATAATGTGCATAAAATTTGGGATGGTAAAGAAAGAAGAAGATAGAAAGAAAGCTATGGTAATTGTTTTTATTATGGTCAGCAAGCTACCATATTTTTATTACTAAATGGGTCTTGATGACTGCCCCCCCCTTACTACTCCCCCCCCCCCCCCCCCCGTGTTCTTTTTAACCCCCCTCCCTACCGCATACCGCGTGGCAGGAGATTGTTTTCTGTTCCTGGCCAGCCGAACTGAAAGGAAGTGAGTACTCAGGAGATGCTCAATTGGGTTTAAGTCAGGGCTCTGGCTGGGCCATTCAAGAACAGTCACGGAGTTGTTGTGAAGCCACTCCTTTGTTATTTTAGCTGTGTGCTTAGAATCATTGTCTTGTTGGAAGGTAAACCTTCGGCCCAGTCTGAGCACTCTGGAGAAGGTTTTCGTCCAGGATATCCCTGTACTTGGCCGCATTCATCTTTCCCTCGATTACAACCAGTCATCCTGTCCCTGCAGCTGAAAAACACCCCTACAGCATGATGCTGCCACCACCATGCTTCACTGTTGGGACTGTATTGGACAGGTGATGAGCAGTGCCTGGTTTTCTCCACACATACCACTTAGAATTAAGGCCAAAAAGTTCTATCTTGGTCTCATCAGACCAAAGAATCTTATTTCTCACCATCTTGAAGTCCTTAAGGTGTTTTTTTTAGCAAACTCCATGCGGGCTTTCATGTGTCTTGCACTGAGGAGAGGCTTCCGTCAGGCCACTCTACCATAAAGCCCCGACTGGTGGAGGGCTGCAGTGATGGTTGACTTTCTACAACTTTTTCCCATCTCCCGACTGCATCTCTGGAGCTCAGCCACAGTGATCTTTGAGTTCTTCTTTACCTCTCTCACCAAGGCTCTTCTCCCCCGATAGCTCCGTTTGGCCGGATGGCCAGCTCTAGGAAGGGTTCTGGTCCTCCCAAACATCTTCCATTTAAAGATTATGGAGGCCACTGTGCTCTTAGGAATCTTAAGTGCAGCAGATTTTTTTTTTTGTAACCTTGGCCAGATCTGTGCCTTGCCACAATTCTGTCTCTGAGCTCTTCAGGCAGTTCCTTTGACCTCATGATTCTCATTTGCTCTGACATGCACTGTGAGCTGTAAGGTCTTATATAGACAGGTGTGTGGTTTTCCTAATCAAGTCCAATCAGTATAATCAAACACAGCTGGACTCAAATGAAGGTGTAGAACCATCTCAAGGATGATCAGAAGAAATGGACAGCACCTGAGTTAAATATATGAGTGTCACAGCAAAGGGTCTGAATACTTAGGACCATGTGATATTTCAGTTTTTCTTTTTTTAATAAATCTGCAAAAATGTCAACAATTCTGTGTTTTTCTGTCAATATGGGGTGCTGTGTGTACATTAATGAGGACAAAAAATGAACTTAACTGATTTTAGCAAATGGCTGCAATATAACAAAGAGTGAAAAATTTAAGGGGGTCTGAATACTTTCCATCCCCACTGTATGTATTTATTGCACTAGCACTTTGGACGTACATATATTAATTATTCTCTCTATCACACTGCACATAGCTCCCAACTGTCCCTGATTTGGAGCAATGTCCCTCTGTCCCTCATTCCTCCTCATTTGTCCCTCATTTTGGTCTGATCTATATAGTTGTACATAAAATGCACTATCAAAAAGTGTTTCCCAGTGCTAAACCTTTCATCTGATTTCTAAATTGCTGCATTTGTAAATTCCAAAAGCCAATATAAAGGAATAGTAGTGGTAAAAAAGCACTTGTGGGTTTAACCAACTTGTTTTTTTTGTACAATTCTCCTTTAACCACTTGCAGACCGCCGCACGCCGATGTACGTCCTAACTTTGACGGTGGATATCGTTGTTATGGCAGCGGCTAGCTGCCATAACCCCAGTATCCCCGTTTTTGTGCGGCGGTCGGCTACAAGATAAAAGTGGTCTCTGCGGCGGATTCGCCGCGAGATCACTTTTATCGGTGGCGGGGGAGGGCCACCCCTCCTGCCGCGATCCGGTGCCCTCCGCCGCTTACCGGAGCCGTCGGTAGTGGCGGCGGCGATCACATCTGTCCCCTTGCTGTGCCTGGAGACGAGTGAGGGGAAGATGGCGCCCACTCGTCTCCATGACACTGCAGGGCGGAAGCGACGTCAACGTCACTTCCGCCCATACATCCTAAAGGCATATTTTTTTCCAATATAATTTTTTTTAATTACTTTTTTTTTTTTTATTGCATTTTAGTGTAAATATAAGATCTGAGGTCTTTTTGACCCCAGATCTCATATTTAAGAGGACCTGTCATGCTTTTTTCTATTACAAGGGATGTTTACATTCCTTGTAATAGGAATAAAAGTGACACAATTTTTTATTTTTTATTTTTTTTAACAGTGTAAAAATAAATAAAATCATATAAAATAAATAAGAAAAATGTAAAAAAAAATGTTTTAAACGCCCCGTCCCGACGACCTCGCACACAGAAGCGAACGCATAGGTGAGTATCTCCCGCATATGAAAACGGTGGTCAAACCACACATGTGAGGTATCGCCACAATCGGTAGAGCGAGAGCAATAATTCTAGCCTTAAACCTCCTCTGTAACGCAAAACATGCAACCTCTAGAATTTTTTAAACGTCGCCTATGGAGATTTTTGAGGGTAAAAGTTTGACGCCATTCCACGAGCGGGTGCAATTTTGAAGCGTGTTGGGTATCCATTTACTTGGCATAACATTATCTTTCACAATATAAAAAAAAAGTGGGCTAACTTTACTGTTGTCTTATTTTTTTATTCAAAAAGTGAATTTAAATAAAAAAAGCACGCTTGTAAGACCGCTGCGCAAATACGGTGTGAAAAAAAAGTGTTGCAATGACCACCATTTTATTCTCTAGGGCAGGGATATGCAATTAGCGGACCTCCAGCTGTTGCAAAACTACAAGTCCCATCATGCCTCTGCCGCTGGGTGTCATGCTTGAGGCTACATAGTTACATAGTTAGTAAGGTTGAATAAAGACACCAGTCCATCCAGTTCAACCTGAGTGTGTGTGTTTCTACAACCCTGACCCTTGTCCCTAACCCTGTACATCCCACTCTCACATCAGTCCCTACCCTCAATCCAAGGTCCCCATTCATATACTAGGGCCAATTTTGGACAGAAGCCAATTAACCTACCAGCATGTCTTTGGAGTGTGGGAGGAAACCGGAGCACCCGGAGGAAACCCACGCAGGCACAGGGAGAACATGCAACAGGCTGTCAGAGTCTTGCTATGACTCATGGGACTTGTAGTTCTGCAACAGCTGGAGGTCTGCTAATTGCATATCCCTTCTCTAGGGTGTTACAAAAAAAAACAATATATAATGTTTGGGGGTTCTAAGTAATTTTCTAGCAAAAAAAACAACAAAACGAGGCTGGTCCTTAAGTGGTTAAGGGGGCGTGGCAAGGGGCGTGTCCTATACCTGCATACTTTTGCTGATAGGTGTCCCTCCTTCCCATCTCAAAAAGTTGTGAGGTATGCATTGCATTTTAGGCACTTTTACATGAGAAATCCAGTTGGATCTGTTTTTCAGGAGGATCCAATTAGATCCCCTATTCTCTTGGAGTAGCGGGTGTAATCTCCGACCCAATCTGGTCTACTAAAAACAAATGGAAGGGGATCTGTTCCCCTCCGTGGATTGAATCAGATTGCAGCAGTTGGTTGTAAACAGACAACAAAGTCTGTTTACATCTGAGCACCCATACAACAGAGGGGGCTTTGTCCCATTCGGCTCACAGATCCCCCACTAAGCAAAGCAGAGTCGTCCTCCCCCCCCTTGTCTTCTGTTCTGTTCCCATCCCCTATGCTCTTTCTCTGTGTAGCTTCTCTAACTGCCTGCATATCCCCATCTCTCTTTTCCCCTTGCTCTATCTCTTCTCCACTGTCCCCTTTTCCCCATTTGTTCACCCTACGGAGGGTCCCCATGTACATGCATGGGGCTGTATAATAGGCAGCACAGACAGTAAAAATCATTTAATCCTTGCCCGCCTCCCTTCCACAGAGGATCTTCACCTGGACCATTCCAGTTCCTGTGCCTGCTGGCCCTGCCCCCTGCTCTCATTTGGCTCCTCCCCTGGGTCTCCCGGGCTCCCTCCCATCTGAATCACCTCCAGTTCATCGGCGATTGTCTCTGTGCTGGACTGGAGGTGGAACTCTGTGGCAGAGGATTGTTTCTAGCAAGGGCTGGAGGGGGGGGAGAAACAAAGAGCCATTGTCTCCTGCAACTGACTGGGAGAAGAGGAGGAAATTTCGGGAGAGCAGACAGAAATGTGTGTAGGCAGCTCTGATGTTTACAGTGCCCGGGACTGTGCTGCCTGCCACTGTGCGCTGCTGTGCCGAGCGAGGAAAAGATGCGAGCAGGGGCGGCGCCAGCATAAGCATTTCCTGAGAGAAGCCCCGAATTTAGCGCCCCTCCCCTCCTGGCGCCCTCAGGCGGCTGCCTTATGCTGGCTTGGCCCTGATTTCAGAGCAACAGAGGAAGTCGGTGTTGGAAAACTTTCCTTGGCTATGCACTGTGATCACAGGTCTGAACAGGGAGATTTCATGCTTTAAGAAGAACACCAGGAATTGTTCCTTTGTCAACACAAGGAAAGCGTATTATTCAAATTATACTAACTTCCTTAGTGTCCATCACTACTTCCATTCCTTTAAAGGTTTGGCTCTCCACAGCATTCTTTCACTGGCCAGGCTTTTCGACTTTTATTTATCTCGTATTTATGAATCTTCAAGTAATTAGAAACCTCCATAGACTTCTGTGAGGCCAACTACCTCCATTCAAAAGATGCCTATGTAGCAATAACTCTTGGTGGACCTGCTGGTTTAAAGCGGGCTGTTACCGTCACCTTCGCCACCTCTATTTCACCAGAACCGGGTCTAGGGTCCCGTTGGGTTTAATACCAGACCATGTAGGCACCGGACACTTGAGTATCTTTTCCAATGCTTTAATAAACGTAAATGGAAGGAAGTAGCAGGAAAGAGGTAGAAGGAGAGTTGCAGGGAAGTTCAAATACCTTTTCTTGGTGTAGTATTAGGAATTGAGAGCTTGTAGATGGATGTACACTCTCTTTATAATTGAATCTTTGCCCGCCTGGATAGGTTCCTCTCACCAACCTAGCAGCCAGTACGCAGCACGAACAAAAGTCTCTGCCACAGACTTGATTGGAACAAAACCCGTACGATCCTCTGCCACAGGATGTAATGGTTTAAGATGAACAGCAAACACAGCATTAGAACCTTTAAGCTGACCCGGCAGTACTATGCAGTAGGGTTACTTTAGGATGCGTCCTCCAACTGAGTCACCAGGCCCCTCTCCAGACCAGCACTCTGCATGGTCCTTCCATGACGGGTCCTCCCCTGGGATCTTCTCAGTTGTCCAGCTTCTTCCCGTAGGACAGACAGCCCAGGACCATTCCTCTGCCGCTGTGGTAGGCCCCAGACAGGCTTCTGGGCCCACCCACACGCCGCAGCGACGTGGGCCTCCTGGACGGGGGACCATGAGGTAGTATTCCTAGCACATAGGAGGGCCAGCAGGTGGAACGAAACAAACCCTAGAACATGGCGTCTGTCCCATAAATACCCTCTCCCAGAATGCAACTCGGAGGACCACCTCCACCGTGTTGTCTCTGGGATAAAGGAGCACTCATACACTTCAGCGTGTTGCCTTTCCAACACCGACCCATGGTGACGACACCCACAGGCACAGTGTGAAACTACATGCAACTCAGCCAAGCTGGAACAGAGGCAAATCTGACTATGTATGAATAGATAACCCACTAAATTTACCTATCAGCAGTAGATTGAAAATCTACCAGCGCTACACCTATATAGTACATTGTGATGCAGAACACATTGTGATGTGTGGTTTTGCCAACAAAAAAAGGGTACAGATTTTATAGCTATTTTTCACACTGAGGCGGGTGGGCTCCGGCGGTAAAGCGGTGCTATTTTTAGCGCCGTTTTACCGTCGTTTTAGTGCCGCTTTTCGGCCGCTAGCGGGGCATTTTTAGCCCCCGCTAGCAGCTGAAAAAGGGTTAAAACCCCCGCAAAGCACCACTGCCCTGAGGAAAGGGGAGTCCTCTGTCCCCCGAAATGCGTTGGCTTTATTTCTATTTATCTGTAATCCCAAATAAAGCATTTTTATATTCACATCTATTGTACATTGGGTGCTCCTTTACACTCACCTCCTTTGATCACCCTGGGAGCGACCACTAGACCACATCCTGAAGTAGCAGCCCAAGTCCATAACAGGGCTTACTGTCTCTCCATAACAAGCCGGGCACCAATTCTTGGAAGGAAACCTTTCCTATCTGCCCTTCTGACCTCCCAATCATAACCAGTGACCGATCAAGTCAGTCCACCACGATCTACACCCTTTAAAACAAGTTATCAGAAGTAGGAAGGAATAGGAGTGAAGACGGCATGCAGAGGCCTGGTTGGGAATACTTGGATAAGTTACTGTGTGATCTTATGACAAGGAATAATGTTTGCTTTCGGAACTACCATAGGTTTGCAGCAAATCTCCAGGATTTGTCAGGCTTGCTGCCAGAAAATTGGAACAACCAATAATCAAGTGCATAGCCTTTGCCTTTGGTCAGCTCGGTCACAAGAGCCAATAATTTGAAAGAATAGATAACCCAGCCCCCTTCGGTATAAAGTTGGGCTGATAGTAGCCATCATTGTCTGTATGTGTTGGAAATGTTAGGGAGAGATGACAATTCTGTGAAGAGAGAGATTTTATTTTTATTTATTTTTGAATAAAGTTTCCCTGATTCCTACTTGTGACCAATATCTCAGGTTAGTAAGACTGTGGGCCTACCAGATAAATGTAACATTACCAAATGTAACATTGGCCATGTTAATCAGCAAAGAAGATTTATTCTATAGCCACAAATGCCATTTTTAAAGGTGTGTGAAATTGTGTCTACTCTCCCAAGGTGCTAAGCTTCAGTGTGTGTTTGTGTATATATGTATGTGTTTGTGTGTGTGTGTGTGTGTGTGTGTGTATATGTATGTGTATGTGTATGTATGTGTGTGTGTGTGTATATATGTATATGTATATGTGTATATATATATATATATATATATATATATATATATATATATATATATATATATATATATATATATATATATATATATAATGTATGTGTGTGTGTGTATATATGTGTGTATATATATATATATATATATATATATATATATATATATATATATATATATATATATATATATATATACACACACACACACACAGGATCTCACAAAAGTGAGTACACCCCTCACATTTTTGTAAATGTTTTATTCTATCTCTTCATGTGACAACACTGAAGAAATGACACTTTGCTACAATGTAAAGTAGTGAGTGTACAGCTTATATAGGGGCACTTTCACACTACCAGCACACAGGCATCGGCGGTAAAGCTCCGCTATTTTTAGCGGAGCTTTACCGTCGTTCTTGCAGTGCTTTTCAGCCGCTAGTGGGGCGCTTTTAACACCTGAATATATAAAAAAAAAACGCGCTATGAACCAAAAATGTTTTTTTTTTTTTTCCTCCTAGGGAAAGAGTGTTGTGAAGAGAAAAAAATCTATTGAAAATAAAAAACTATAAAACTAAGAGCAGCTGCTAGAGGTGGGATACACACATAAATAGATGGAAGAGTTTGTAGCAGCGCTAAAAAATGCTATACTAAATTGTACCTGTGATAATTAACAACAGTGCTTAAATATAAACTGTATTGATTACAATATTGCTTTAAAGTTAATTAATTGTGATGAGTTATGAAAAAAGAAAGAAAAACGTCCTTCTATGTATATTGATTGTGCTCAGAATCCATAACCAAAGTGTGGGTAAAGCTTCTTAAAAATTGATTGAAAAAAAATTGATCACTGTGGTTGCGGTGGAGAATTTATTCAATCAATTTTTAAGAAGCTTTACGAAGCTTTTAGTATAGCATTTTTTAGCGCTGCTACAAACTCTTCCACGCTTTTAACACCTGTTAGCCGAAAAAGGGTTCCACGGTGCTGCCCATTGATTTCAATGGGCAGGGGCGCTTTAGGAGCAGTGTATTCACCGCTCCTACAGCGCTCCAAAGAAGCTGTTTGCAGGACTTTTTTTGACGTCCTGCCAGTGCAGCACCTCAGTGTGAAAGCACTTGGGCTTTCACACTGGGATTGCAGCTGAGGCTTTGCAGTGTAAATTTGCTGTCCCCCCAAAATAACTCCACACACAGCCAATAATCAATTCTTCTAGGTACACTTGCACATAGTTTTGGGAAAAACTTGGGAGGTAGGGTATTCCAAGAACTAACCACAGATCTTCTGTGGATATAGGCTGCTTCAAATCCTTCTGTCTCTTCATGTAATCCCAGACAGACTCGATGATGTTGAGATCAGTGCTCTGTTGGGACAAAACCATTACTTCCAGGACTCCTTGTTCTTCTTTACACTGAAGATAGTTCTTAACTACTTGCCGTCTTTCAGTTATAGCGCGGGCCTTAATTGCCAGGAGGTCGTCCATGGATGTCCTCCCAAGGAAGCGATGTCTGCGCGTCGTGCGTGGCACGCTTTGTGATCACCAAGGCTATGAGACTCTGCTGATCACAGATCAGAGTAAGGGGTCGATCCTGGTCCCTTATTACGTGATCAGCTGTCAGCCAATGACGGCTGATCACATGATGTAAACAGAAGCTCGGTAATAAAGCCGATCACCGGCTTTTGTCAGAGGGACATCGGTCCCTCACACAGAAAGCCGCGGCTGCATTTTCTGTGCCCACCAGTGTCAGCTGCCAGTGCCCACTCTGCCTCCTACCAGTGCCACCCTATTAGTATCCACCAGTGCCACCTACCAGTGCCCACCATCAATGCCCACCAGTGCTGCCAATCAATGCCCATCAGTGCCACAGATCAGTGCTGCCTATTAGTGCCACACATCAATGCCACCTCTCAGTGCCACCTATCAGTGCTGCCTCATCAGTGCTTATTAGTGTCCCCTTATCAGTGCCTATCAGTGCCCATCAACGCACATCATTGAGGGAGAAAAATTGCCTGTTTTCAAAATTTTATAACAAACTACGAAACAGTTTTGTTTTGTTTTTTTCAAAATTTTCGGTCCTTTTTGTTTTATTTAGCAAAAAATAAAAAACCCAGCAGCAATTAAATACCACCAAAAGAAAGCTCTGTCTGAAAAAAATGATAAAAATTTCACGTGGGCAGTACACTGTAGCATGACCGCGCATATGTCATTCAAAGAGTGACAGCGCTGAAAGATGAAAATTGGTCTGGGCAGGAAGGGGGTTTATGTGCCCAGTAGGCAAGTAATTAATGGCTTTGACTGCATGTTTGGGGCCGTTGTCCTGCTGCAGAATAAATTTGGGCCCAATCACACACCTCTGTGATGGTATAACATGATGGATAAGTATCTGCCTGTATTTCTCAGCATTGAGGTCACCATTGATCCTGACCAAATCTTCAACTCCATTTGCAGAAATGCAGCCCCAAACTTGCAAGGAACCTCCACCATGCTTTACTGTTGCCTGCAGACACTCATTATTGTACCGCACTTTAGCCCTTCAGGAACAAACTGTCTCCTGCTACAGCCAAATGTTTCAAACATTGACTCATCAGTCAAGAGCACCTGCTGCCATGTTTTCATGCATAGGACGTGGAAACAAGCTAAGCAACTATGTTTTCAGGCATTGTTGAGTTGCTTAGCTTTGTTTGATTAGTTTAGCTTTGTTTATTTGTTATCCTCAATGGTGAGAAATACAGGCAGATACTTATTCATCATGCCATACCATCAGGGAGACTTGTGATTAGCTCCAAAATTTATTCTGCAGCGGGACAACGACCCTAAAAAAGCAGCCAATGTCATTAAGAACTATCTTCAGTGTAAAGAAGAACAAGGAGTCCTGGAAGTGATGGTTTGGATCTCACAGAGCCCTGATCTCAACATCATCAAATCTGATTTGGAATACATGAAAAGACAGATGGATTTGAGGCAACCTACAGCCACAAATGATCTATGGGTAAATCCCCCAGATGTTTGGAACAATCTGTTGAGTTCCTTCTAAAACTGTGTGCAAGTGTACCTATATTAATTGATGAATTGATACTGTTTAGAAGACAAAGGGTGGTCACACCAAATATTGATTTGATTTGGATTTCTTTTCTTTTCATTTACTTTCCATTTTGTTTTTTGATAAATAAATTATAACCACTTCTATTTCTAAAAGCTTTCTTATTTTCAGCATTTTTTCACACCTGTCTAAAACTTTTGCACAGTACTGTATATACTGTATCATTATATTTATATGTATAGTCAGTAGGTTTGGTTTGTTCTATGTGTTTCTGTAGCGTATACAACACATTCTGTTCATGTTTACTTTTACAAAGAAATTAGATTCCTGGCAATTGGTTTGTATTGTTTTCAGCTATTCCTTGTGTTAATCCATGCTATTGTTTGCTGAACTGTATATATTAACCACTTCACCCCTGGAAGGATTAACCCCCTTCCTGACCCAAGCCCTTTTTTGCAATACGGCACTGCGTCGCTTTAACTGACAATTGCGCAGTCGTGCAACGTTGTACCCTAACAAAATTGACGTCTTTTTTTTCCCCACAAATAGAGCTTTCTTTTGGTGGTATTTGATCACCTCTGCAGTTTTTATTTTTTGCGTTATAAACAAAAAAATAGAGCGAACATTTTGAAAAAAAAAGCAATATTTTTTACTTTTTGCTATAATAAATATCCAAAAAAAAATATAAAAAAACAATTTCTTCCTCAGTTTATTCCGATATGTATTCTTCTACATCTTTTTGGTAAAAAAAATTGCAATAAGCGTATATTGATTGGTTTGCGCAAAAGTTATCGTGTATACAAAATAGGGGATAGATTTATGGCATTTTTATTATACATTTTTTTATTAGTAATGGCGGCGATCTGCGATTTTTTATTTATTTATTTATTTTTTATAAATTTTATAAATTTTTTTTTATATATCATGACTATGACATTGCAGCGGACAGATCGGACACTTTTGACACTATTTTGGGACCATTGGCATTTACACAGTGATCAGTGCTATAAAAATGCACTGATTACTGTGTAAGTGTCACTGGCAGGGAAGGGGTTAAACACTAGGGGGTGATCAAGGGGTTAAGTGTGTTCCCTGGGCATGTTCTAACTGTAGGGAGGGGTGGGCTCACTAGAACATGACAGATCACTGCTCCCGATCACTGGTTGCAGTAGATCCCTGTCATGTTGCTAAGCAGGACAGGGAAATGCCCTGTTCTGCCTCTCCGTGTCACGATCGCGGGCCACCAGCGGACATCGAGTCCATGGGACCCGTGGACATGCTCCCGCGGCACATGCCCGCTAGCCGCCGATGACGCAGCAACGTACGGGTACGTTGTTTTGCGCACCCGTGCCACTTTGCCAACGTATATCGGCGTGAGCCGGTCGGCAAGTGGTTAATAATCCTGGCACTCCTATACTCATATCCAGCTTTGCAAATAATATTATGAATTCCTGAATGTGTTTTTTCTAAAAGACATGTTTACCTAAAACTGATCTTTATATTTTGGAGGCATCAGAAACCTTATAATTTCCTATATCTCTCAAAGATTTCAGTGTACTGTAGAGAGTTCTGTGCTTCAGTTTGTAAGTTTGCATGCTTGCCATGGCTATTATAAGGGTGTCCTGCTCTCCTTGCTAGACTTTTTATTTATCTTTTAATATAGCGAACACAAGAGGAAAAGTGGAAAAAATTCCAAGAAGGGTGGAAACGACAAAAACACAAAGGTCTGCAGGAATAAAGCCAGGTACTTTGACAGAGAAATCTGCCACTGGTGATCCTTATGCCGCGTACACACGGTCGGACTTTTCGTCTACAAAAGTCCGACAGCCTGTCCGACAGACTTCCGACGTACCTTCGGCGGACTTGCGGCAGACTTTCTTACGAACGGACTTGCCTACACACGACCACACAAAAGTCCGACGGATTCGTACGTGATGACGTACACCGGACTAAAATAAGGAAGTTCATAGCCAGTAGCCAATAGCTGCCCTAGCATGGGTTTTTGTCCGTCGGACTAGCACACAGACGAGCGGATTTCGGGGTCCGTCGTACTTACGACGTAAAGATTTGAAGCATGTTTCAAATCTAAAGTCCGTCGGATTTGAGGCTAAAAAAGTCCGTTGAAAGTCCGGAGAAGCCCACACACGATCGGATTACCAGCCAGCTTTAGTCCGTCAGCGTCCGTTGGACTTTTGTAGACGAAAAGTCCGACCGTGTGTACGCGGCATTAGAGATGAAAGAAGCCGGTGGATAACTTAGCCCATCAGATTCTACTTGTATCCAAAATACCACTTTTCAACTTTGTTGGATAATCATCCATGAAGTAAATACTGTTTTCACAGGATGTATAGCTGTTCCTGTGCCTACAAGGCTAGATACTAGATAGGGCCTTGTTTGTTACTCTGATCCCCTCCCAAACACATAGCATTAGAAAATCATAAGGCCTTCACAAATGACTTTGCTTGGGGACAATTTGGATGTCTCTTGCTGATAGCCTCCCCTTGTACTGGTAGAGAAAGCACTAAAGGGCTAAATGTCAAAATGCAACAATAGTATGCCAGTCATGTTGTCCAGTCAGTGTTTTGAAATCACATGGATGCAATCATACATAGGAGGCACTGTTAGTAATTGTAACTTTTATGGCCCTCTTTTGCAAAGCCTTGCTCACTGACAGAAGGGTTAAAAAGACACTGCACTCCATTTTTCATAATCCATACATATCCAGTATTGTGTCCCTTGTTGGGCTAGAGCTGAGTTTACTCAGTTTTTCAGGTAGATGGAATCCATATCCATTTAAAACAAACACATATTAACCCTCTGCCCCATTAGAGCTGTGTCTGGAAGAAGTGTCACACACTGCCATGAAATATGAAAAAAATCTTCTGGTTGGACCAGCCATATGGGGCTGCTTTTCACTCACTGTCATATTGTTGTATACCATAATGTAAAGCAGGACATATTTTTAGCCAGGTTAGGATGCAAAATCTCTGTTTTGTCTACGAGCATGAACGGATAAAACAAAGGCACAGCTCAACGTTTCCGATGCTGCCTATTACTTTTAAGGTAAACGTTCCATTATGATAGCTGTCGCTGAAAACAAGTATAGACTGTTCAACTTAGGGTCTCTAGGTTCATCAGATGCATTGCATTTCTCCTCAGTTGACTTGGGCAGGTAGAGATGTGTTAATGTATAAGTCAAACCGCTTTACTGCTTAAAGCACATTCAAGAGATTTTTCCTTCATAGCCTTCCATGTAATGGTTCATTGAACATGAGAAACTGCAGGCACGTAGAAATAAACGCCAATAAAGCTGACAGAGGTTCTAATATTTCCATACACTTTCTTTAAAATAAAAATTTGTGAGCAGGAAGCTTGTGTTTTTTTTTTTATTTTTTATTATTGCAGTAGATACAGTACATACTATATTATATTTTTGACTGTCATGCTAATCATTTAGCTTTAATATTTTCTTAGTCACTGATCTGAAGCAAGTATTGGGATGAGAAATTCTGACTCTTTTGACAGAATGCATAACCAGGTCTGTGTTTCAAAAAGTATTCAGCCGCCATACTTTTTTCATATTAGGTGTACTCTAATGTACTTTCAAAAAACCTTTTAGCTGGAAGTTCACATGATCCACTCTTATGACTCAGTTCACAGGTTTGGATTTTCTAACCTTCCGGGCATACATATACCAGGGTAAGAAGATAAACAGACATGCTGTCATCATTGTATATAGTCATCATACTGCCATAGGCACATCTGAATGTTGATGCCTTTTAGTAAAAACTCCACTTGCATCATGTGATTAATTTAGTAAAAACTACTGCTAGAATGCACCAATGAAGACAACGTGGATTCTGTTCTAAACTTCAAATGTACCTACCACCAAATTAGAGAAAAGAGAGATGGTTTCATGTTTTCAGAAAAATCTATACATCTTTCAATATTCCCTGTTCCCCCCTAACCAGTAAATTATTGCATTCCTGCATGTAGGTCCCCTGCTGTGTAGACACCAACCAGTTTGGACATAATTTGCTTCTTGTGGGATACTGTAGTCCCTCTACCAAAAAATAGCAATGTGCCAAAGGTGCATCTTTGGTCCCTCACAGGAGGCAGTGTAGGAATCCGGGAAAGTAGGAGGATTATGTGAATCTTTGGACTCATCATTACATTTCTCTCTCTATCTGTATTCTTTTTTCCAAAAATATTTGAATTCCAAAGTTTAACTTTTTTCCACTCAATTGTTACATTTAAAAGTTGACTCCAATGTGTTGCTGTATAATATATACATTTTTAATGCTTTTGTTTGTACAAGTATATACAATCAGCTTGCACACAATGGCCATATGTATTGAATGTCCACTTGATAAGGGCATATGATACTATTCATTCAGCCATGTGGAATGTAAAACTGGCTCCGATTAGCTTGTTGGATGACTATAGTCGTCTTCTAGCTGCTGACGGCAACCCAATTACATTCAAAGAAAACAAATAAAAAATCTGCTGATTGACAATTTGCCTGTAGACACACAATTCAAAAAGGCTTGTATAAACATCAAATATTCTTAAATCTTACAAATTCCAGCAGTTTCCCTGGAAACCTATATCAAAATGTTTTATATGTCTGATATTTTAGAGAAACAAAGCACTATTTTTCATGTCCAAGTTGGCTCTGTGCTTCAGCGCACCAAATGTTAATTACAATGAGGGAATTATTGAAATCCTTGGTCCGAATCCAAGTTTCAGCTCCTTATGGCAGTTTGTTTTACCTGTGCCTGCAGTACTGAACATTTTATGCTACAATGGACTGGATAACTCTGTGGGAAAAAAAAAGTCTGTTTTCCTGTAAAATAAAAATGACTATTGTCCTCTTATAGTGGATGAATGAAAACCCTATATGTTTAAAGCTGAACTCTAGTCGGCTTTCAGAGAATTTTATATCTGGCCACCCTTTCCCACATTTTAAGGAACTAATTCTGGATTAGTGGTGGTCAACCTGAAAATTATAGAGGGCCCCAAGTGTTGCCCCCCTGACACTTCTCAGCGGGCCGCACAATAGCAGCTTATTTTTGTGCATTTAGGTACATTGCATGGAATTAGGCAGCCTATTCAAAATGAATGGCCTGTAATGCACCCCAACACCCTAAAATTTCTGTATTCTTTACACACGCACACTGAAAAGAAAGTTGGCGTAAAATCAGACCCATAGTTTATGTCAGTGACCATTAAATGAACTCCCAGCACTGGTGTCAGTTGATGCAAGAATAACCCCCTGCATTGGTGCCAGTGATCATAATAACTACCAGAACTGGTGTCAGTAACTGCAATAATAACCCCAAGCATTTTTGTCCGCAACCGCAGTAATCACTTCCAGGATTGGTGGTCAGTGGCAGTGCTATTGCAAATCCCCTTCATTGGTGGTCAATGACAAAACTGTTAATCCCTTCCTTGCATTAAAGTGGACCCATAGACCCAGTAAAGTGATTGGCCTCAGGTGTTACACAGAGATTAATCAAATCCTCTTACATATGTTGTACCTATTTATCTGCAATTCTCTATCCTTTATCAGTTCAAAACATACAGATCAAACATTTTTTCCCACCAGAAAAAGGCAGGGGGCAGGGATCTGACATAAGACACACTGCACAGTTATAGGGCGTACACACGGTCGGACTTTGTTCGGACATTCCGACAACAAAATCCTAGGATTTTTTCCGACGGATGTTGGCTCAAACTTATTTTGTCTACACACGGTCGCACAAAGTTGTCGGAAAATCCGATCGTTCTGAACGCGGTGACGTAAAACACGTACGTCGGGACTATAAACGGGGCAGTGGCCAATAGCTTTCATCTCTTTATTTATTCTGAGCATGCGTGGCACTTTGTCCGTCGGATTTGTGTACACACGATCGGAATTTCCGACAACGGATTTTGTTGTCGGAAAATTTTATCTCCTGCTCTCAAACTTTGTGTGTCGGAAAATCCGATGGAAAATGTCCGATGGAGCCCACACACGGTCGGAATTTCCGACAACACGCTCCGATCGGACATTTTCCATCGGAAAATCCGACCGTGTGTACGGGGCATTAGAGTACAGAGCTCCCTGTAATCTGAGAGCTGAATGGAGGGAAGGGTGACACCCCCTGTATATAGGCTCATAGAATAACATACATGGCTGTGAGTCACCTGCTGTTTGCTGGGGGCAGGGCTGTCACTCAGGATGCTATAGAGTAGTCTTAACCTATTAGGAGTGAGTCATGCAGATAGCAAAAGGAAGAGAGGACAGAGAGAAATGGCACTAGTTGCCATGAATTCAGGCAAGTACACACTGTAGAGGAATATGCTTTGTTCATTTTTCATGTTAGAGGTTTGCAACCACTTTAATGCTCAGTGACAGTTTTGTTAAACCTCTTCACTCCCGCTCACATTGTAGTCAGTGACAATGCTTTTAACCCCTCACCCCCACCCCACCCCATCATCATTGGTGATCAGTGGCAGTGCTGTTATACCCCCATCTATGAATTTATGTTCAGTTGCAGTGCTACTAACCCCCTCCTGCATTGAAGGTTGTGGCAGTGCAGTTTATCCCCCCCCCCCCTTTATTGGTGGTCAGTGGCAGTGCTGTTAAGCCCCTATAGCCCGCACAATGTTTATTTACCAAATCAAACACGCCATGCCACTTTCTCCTGATGATGTTGGGCTGGGACTTTACTTCTGTTATCAAGTGGAGATCACTTTGCCTGACAATACTGGAATGCAGAGTATATAGATTTTTTTGAGCACAAACACACCAATTAATTTGATAGCACCACATCCCAGAATTTGAATAGTAAAAAAGCATGAAAATGGGACTTTAAAGGTGCAAATGATTGGAAACAATATCAAATATAGTATAAAAAAATTATTTTATTTGGATAAACAAAATAAGAATTTTATATATTTAAAAGAAAGGGAAAAAGGGAAAGGAGATACAATACTGGCTAGTACAATAGTATATGTGCGACAATACAGCAATGATGGATTTCCCAACATGTTTCGCCCATAGGACGGGCTTCCTCAGGGGATGCTGGTCAGGGGATGCTGGTCAGCGTACAATGCCTTCTATCAAGAAACAGATCATTTGAGTATATTATAATAATTCATAAGTGCAATTATTAATCTCAAAAATAACAATAATAATTATTCATATGCAGCTGCGTTTCTCATGTCAGGATGTCACTGCTTACCTATATCTCCTAAACACAGGGGAGAAACCAATAACTGCGGGGATGACTGTTAGTTTGCTGCTATAAGGAACCATGCGCTAAAGTGGCCGTAGATGGTAAAAAAAGACCAGCTAAAAAACTCATCAGAATTACCTTACAGTGTTCTAACTGACCCTAATCTCTCCCTATGCACTCTGTCAATACCTTCCACTGTACAGACACTATAGCTGCCCTGTACCCCCTTCTTTTAAAGGGAGGGAGCTGACTTGGCCAAAAGCCCTTTTATTGGCCTTTTAAGCCTGCTGGCCATAGTTCAAAGGTCATGCAGTGCGTTATGGTTTAAAAATTTCTACTGGGCGAATTTGCATAAAAATTCGCCAGGAACACAAATCTCCAACCCCTTGGTAGTGTCTCATCCCCTTGGTAGTGGCAAAAACAAACCTTATGCTTAGTAAACATTCATTTGGGGAAGGTTTTAGTGTTTCCTAACAGACACCATATTCTGCCACACTTTGGGTACCATGTGAAAAAATTGTAAATAAACTGGAAGTAATAAATGCATGAGATTGTAGTAGTTTGGAAATGCTGGGAATCTGTTTACTTGCTAATTCTAAATACTACCCAGCTACTGCAACTTAAACCCAACACTTCTTCCAGGTATCAGTACTAAAAGATTGGATTCATTGCAGAATGCAGACTCACCATAAATTATTGTATTATATTAATATGGTCTTTCCCCTCATTTCACCTGCACAAATTCCATGTGTGATGAACCATGGAAGGGTTAAGTTTCACGTTAACTTTATATTGCCAATTTTCCACTCTTTTAACACAGCGGTGTAATCTGATATATGGAAAGGAACAATAAACAATTTCCTGGGTGCCCTGTAGAATTAAATTTGGTTGGTAACACTGACGGTGCTATAGCAGAGTTAGTAATATGGTCTATGTGTAATGAAGGATTGTGGGCAGGATTTTTAACTCATTTATAGCCATTGTACCTTTGTAAAGAGTGTCTGTTGCAAATGCCATCTGGTGAAAAACTGAGTTTATTATAGTCCATTAAAGCATATGTACAGCCAAAACTTTATTTATCATTCTAAAGTTATGTTTTGCTGTCTGTGTCCAGCTGGGGAGATTTCTCTTTCACTCTTTGTCCATTAAAACGGTAGCAAACTCTGCTTTTTATCTTGTACCTATAAATCTTGTACAATAAATATCTCCTAAGTGTGTACCATTTAGGAGATATTTACATGTGTAACAGCCAGCGATGTCACTGGTGCATACGGACTGTGCTCTGAATGGAAGCAAACGGTTTGTAGGAAAGAAAATTGCTCGGCTTCCCCATCAACACAGAAAGTTTTGACAGGGGAATCCCCCCCACCATTGTTTTCTCCCAGTGGAGGGGGGGGGGGGGCTGGAGAGAAACATCCCTGCCGAGAGAACACAGTGATTATTGCTAGCAACTATAACAGCCACTAGCAATAATCGCATGTAAAATAGATTGATATACTTGTGTACAGCCAGCCTGCCCATACATGGTTTAGATTTCAGTTCAGCATGTTTTACCAAACTGATGAGATGTGCCTGCATTTGGTATGCTGGTGATTTGGATGTGTGATATCAGTCATTTCCCTCCTACCTAAGCCCTGACTGCACAGATATCCGTGTGCCTGAAGTCACAATGTTAGAGTCAGTGACAGCATGATGAAAGCAAAAATGTCTGAACAAGATGAGACAATTCAGATATGGCAGCTGCCAACACATTGGGTATGGGGTTTACCTTGTTTTCACTCGTTTTCATTGTCAAAAATCCTATGCCTAAAATTGCCTGATGCAGGGTTTGCTGGGGTTTTGGTAATGCTTTGTTGTGAGATTGGAAATAGATCATCGTTTTAGCTTTGATCCTATTGAAAAAGCAGTACTTTTGATGAGAAGAAGATACAGTATCTCACAAAAGTGAGTACACCCCTCACATGTTTGTAAATATTTTATTATATCTTTTCATGCAACAACACTGAAGAAATGACACTTTGCTACAATGTAAAGTTGTGAATGTACAGCTTGTATAACAGTGTAAATTTACTGTCCACTCAAAATAACTCAACACACAGCCATTAATGTCTAAACCGCTGGCAACAAAAGTGAGTACACCCCTAAGTGAAAATGTCCAAATTGGGCCCAAAGTGTCAATATTTTATGTGGCCTCCATTATTTTCCAGCACTGCCTTAAACCTCTTGGGCATGGAGTTCACCAGATCCTCACAGGTTGCTACTGGAGTCCTCTTCCACTCCTCCATGATGACATCACAGAGCTGGTGGATGTTAGAGACCTCGCGCTCCTCCACCTTCAGATGCCCAATAGGGTTTAGGTCTGGAGATATGCTTGGCCAGTCCATTACCTTTTAACCTCAGCTTCTTTAGCAAGGCAGTGGTCATCTTGGAGGTCTGTTTGGGGTCATTATCATGTTGGAATACTGCCCTGTGGCCCAGTCCCCGAAGGGAGGGGATCATGCTCTGCTTCAGTATGTCACAGTACATGTTGGCATTCATGGTTTCCTCAATGAACTGTAGCTCCCCAGTGCTGGCAGCACTCATGCAGCCCCAGACCATGGCACTCCCACCACCATGCTTGACTGTAGGCAAAACACACTTGTCTTTGTACTCCTCACCTGGTTGCCGCCACACACGCTTGACACCATCTGAACCAAATAAGTTTATCTTGGTCTCATTAGACCACAGGACATGGTTCCAGTAATCCATGTCCTTAGTCTGCTTGTCTTCAGCAAACTGTTTGCCGGCTTTCTTGTGCATCATCTTTAGAGGAGGCTTCCTTCTGGGATGACAGCCATGCAGACCAATTTGATGCAGTGTGCGGAGTATGGTCTGAGCACTGACAGGCTGACCCCCCAACCCTTCAACCTCTGCAGCAATGCTGGCAGCACTTATACGTCTATTTCCCAAAGACAACCTCTGGATATGATGGTGAGCACGTGCACTCAGCTTCTTAACGCTGTATGGTCTTGGCCACCTTGCTGCAGCTCAGTTTCAGGGTCTTGGCAATCTTCTTATAGCCTAGACCATCTTTATGTAGAGCATCAATTTTTTTTTCAGATCCTCAGAGTTCCTTGCCATGAGGTGCCATGTTAAACTTCAAGTGACCAGTATGAGAGAGTAAGAGTGATAACACTAAATTTAGCACTCCTGCTCCCCATTCACAGCTGAGACCTTGTAACACTAACGAGTCACATGACACCAGCAAGGGAAAATGGCTAATCGGGCCCAATTTGGACATTTTCACTTAGGGGTGTACTCACTTTTGTTGCCAGTGGTTTAGACATTAATGGCTGTGTGTTGAGTTATTTTGAGGGGACAGCAAATGTACACTGTTATACAAGCTGTACCCTCACTACTTTACATTGTAGAAAAGTGTAATTTCTTCAGTGTTGTCACATGAAAAGATATAATAAAATATTCACAAAAATGTGAGGGTTGTACACACTTTTGTGAGATACTGTACATGTGGATTTGAAGGGGTTAACTTAATGAGGAGTTCATGGATGAAGTTGAGGTTAGGACTGGATTTTAGACCCCTCTCACACCAAGGCGCTTCAAAAATGCCTTAGCGTTATTACCGCGTTTTAGGGGCGCTAGCGGTAAAATTAACGCAATGCTGCAGGCGTTTTAACAGCGTTTTCAATTCATTTCAATGGAGAGGGGCGTTTTTTAAGCGCTTTTTTCAACGCCCAAAAGCTGCTTCCAAAGATGCTGCTTGCAGGACTTTTCTCAACGCCCCGCCAGCGCAACGCCTCAGTGTAAAAGGGTCCATTGAGATGCATAGGGAGCGTTTTATGAGCATTTTAATAGCGTTATTTTTAGTGCTAAAACGCTGCAAAAATACCTTGGTGTGAAAGGGGTCTTAGGAAAATGAAGGTTAGGCTACTTTTACACTTAAAACTGAACTCTGGACACATAAAAAAAAGCAGACATTATTACATAAGTATAAGTATCTGAACTGTATTTGGCAATAGCTTATTGCAATCATCCATACAGCAGAACTCAGACTGCAAGAGGGAGAAACAATCTGTTGTGCTGCAGTGCTCATGTGACATGCTGATAGGAGCTGTGAACAGAGAGATTAGCTCACCAGTGCACTGCTCCTCTTAAGGCCCGTACACACAATCAGAAAATCGAACAAAAAATACAGCTTTCAAAGCAATCGTACAATAATCTGATCGTTTGTACTGGGCTTTCGTCCAAAATTTTCCAAAGGGGCAAACACGAAAATTTTCCTCGTACAATACCAGATTGAATGTTTTTTGTTAAATCAGTGCAGTTTTCGTCCGAAAATACAATACAAATACACTGCAACACATGACATCACTACCAAATTTTTATTCTTTTGTATGAGAATTTTCATACTTTAGTAACCTATTAATTTTCCATCTGGAGACTAGCATTCAAAAAAAAAAAATGGATCATTCGTCCGATAATCTCATCGATTGTACTAGACCTTACTGTCCCCCCCCCCCCCCCAAACTCTCCTTTTACTAAATATTCCCCAATTTGGGGAAACAACAAGCTCCCTGAACTTGCCACCCTTCAAGGTTTTCAGAGATGGAAGAGGGCTGGCGTTCGTACCCTAGCTTAATGATATGACAATGGCTCTATTAAAACTTATGAACAGGTGACAACGGAATTTCCCTTGCATTCTAGGTGGTTTTATCTATTTCAGACACATATTTAGCCCTGTTAGACATATTGCTACTGAAATTTCCTATGCTCTCCACAATGAAATGGGAGCAAGGCATTGGTCCTATTTCAGGGCATGTTTGGGAATCGGTTCTCCAGTCTCTCCCCCTAGTTTCCCTTTCCCCCTCCCACAGATTAAGCCAGATTTTACACTACATATGATATATAGGACCCCTGAATTTCTTGGTGCCATAGGATTAGGATCAAACCCAATTTGTGCTAGATATGGTAATCCCAGCTCTCTTATTTACCATTTATGGCATTGTCCCAAACTTCAAAGGTATTGAGCGGAGGTAGTGGGTTCCCCTAATGGGCTATTGGAGGTAAATCTTCCAGTTGAACTACTCCCCTGTCTATTGGGCTAAATTGACTCCTCCTCTTTGGACCCCCATGTACTGACAACTGTTTTGCGTCTCTTTTTTGTGGCTTGCAGACAAATTGTCCTTAGGTGGACTTCCCCACACCCCCTTACCTTATCTGATTGGATAACAGACATCAACAAGTGTATGTTGTTTGAAAAACATACCTATTTCCTTTGAAATTCAATGAGAAAGTTTGATGCAATCTGGTCGAAATGGCTTGAATTTGCGCCCCCACTTGGGGTAGGTTCCTTACCGTTAAAGTGCAGCTGTAAAAGTTTTGGTTTCTTGGTACTGTTTCTCTTTATTGATATATTTCTCTGAATATCAATGTTTGGAAGTTGATATGATGTCACTGTAAGTGCCTCTTTCTGTGTATGTGTGCTCCATGGATATGCTTTTGTGTTCCTTCCTCAATGCCCTGTGTGGTGTATTTAGTTTGTCTTGTTTGAATGTTCATATAACTTTTTTTTTAAATAAAATAGAATCTGATTTAAAAAAGAAAAAAAAATCAAACCGTGGGTGGCACCCTGCTTGACAAAAATCAAAATTCCACTGAGCCAAGTGGAAAATTATCAGTAAAACATTGACCACGTGCTATCAATAGCCACCAGAGAAGATCCTTCCATCCATTGTGTTGACGTTGACGTGGAAAGCACTTGATTTACTCTCATTTAGCCTACGGGCTGAGCTAGAGAAAATTGAGCCTCGTATGGCTACTTTATGTGTTACTGGAAAGGGTAAGTATTTAATTATTGGGTTAGGGGAACTTTTACTCAATGTAACATGAGAAACACAATATCTATCCATCTAGACAAGATTCACCGGTTCTATACATGATGTGAGCAATTACCTCTCCATCCAATATTTTTTTGTGACTAAAATTGAGGGCTTTTCTTACAAATCAGTTCTGGCCATTGCTCGTTTGCTGACAAAACCAGTATTAAGTTTACTTAGCAAGGCGGTTTTCAATGTATGAAATGCAGAGTGTGTGAGTTATGTATTCAGTTATACACAGCTGTTTGCCAGCCCTCTGGGCACCATGTCTGTTATCTACGGGATAGGTCACCAATTCTTTCTTCAACTCTCCCAGTTTGCTTGGCCTTTCGACCCGCAAGCAGAATTTAACTATCCATGTGCATAGCCTATTTGTACACCATACTAGGGCAGGACACCTCTTGCCACCATGTCTTTGGAGTGTGGGAGATAAATGGAGTACCTGCAGGAAGCCCACTCAAGCACAGTGAGAACATGCAAACTTCACACAAATTGTGTATTTGATAATATTAAAACCAAGGACCTCAGTGCTGTAAGTCAACAATGATAACCACTTGACTAGTGGTTGGTAAAAGGGTGGAGTATGGGTGGCTAACAGTATGGGATAAGATGGGGTACATTTGGATTGTAGATTTACCCCATCTTATCCCATACTGTTAGCCACCCATACTCCACCCTTTTACCAACCTAAATAATGAAACCACACCTTTCTTCTGGAGTATAAATGGCCATAACAGCCTCTTTTATTAAACAACTGTATAAATACCTCCAATATCAACTTAAATATATAAATAACATATGACCTCAGATAAAACAACATGTTTTAACCCAATCTGTTGGTCAATGACGGAGCTACCCCTTTTCCACCACATATCCACACAGTACACTGCAGGAACATATTTCCAAACTGATAAGGCCTCTAGCTGTGCCGCTCGGAGACAACCCCCTCCCGCAGTGCAACAATACCGGTATTCCTTTAAGGAATACACAGGAGGGGGCCATACTATTGAGTAAGTAAGAACCATCCTCATGACATAAAAATGGTCCCTCACCTACCGGTCTAATCTTCCCAAACTCACCAACCGTCCTCACTGGACACACTGATGATCCCGGCAAGGCATGCAGCCACACATCTATGCCTTTTCCCAACTGATCCGTTTTAGACCTCCTTAGCTGTAAACACACCCTATCCATATAAGACCGCACACCCTTTCTGGGCGGGCTAACCAACTCCCCTACCTGAAAAGCCCCAAAAAAACGCCAGCGAAAAAGCCGCTGTAAACAGTAAGCGCTCATAACTTGAGTTGCACACCAACCCCAGTTGTTCACAAATTGCCGACAGGTTTGCGAAAGTGACCGGCCGTCGTGTATCCTTTTTCTTGATTCCCTTCCGGTACCCTTTTAATGCCTGCCTCACCCAAAAATCCTTCGTCCAATTCTCTTTCCCCTGCAACTTAAACAGAAATGACAACGCCACCAACTTCTTACCAATAGACGATACTGCCACCCCGTCTTCCATATTTCTGGACACAAAATACAGGACCAATAATCTCACCTCCCCGCCGTCTTCCCCCGCCCCAGCTTCCCGGACCAGTCCCAACCATTCTTTCCATACCTTCCCATAGACCGCCCATGTGGACTCACTCACAGACTGTTGTATCCATCCTGCGGCGACTCCAAGGCCAGCTCCCAAATCCAACCCGGGCAAGGAATTCCTTCCTTCTCTGCAGCCGGAGCTAATTCCCTGAACTTGTCCCACTGAAAGCGAGACAGCGAATCAGCCAATGTGTTGTCAATCCCTGGTATATGTACAGCGTAAATGAAGATATTCAATTGCAAACACCGTAGTACCAACTGTCGCAGTAGCCTTATGACAGGTTGGGAAGACGCTGACATGCGATTGACTACCTGCACCACCCCCATATTGTCGCAGTTCAATCTCAACTTTAAATTCTGACAGGACCGTCCCCACAACTCCATAGCCAGCACTACTGGAAACAATTCCAGTAGTACCAGGTTACGCAGAAAGCCAGCTTCCACCCAAGATTTTGGCCATGGTTCCGCGCTCCATTACCCCTGAAAAAACGCCCCATAACCAGCAGATCCCGCCGCGTCTGTAACCAACTCCACATCTAAATTACTTACCGTACCCGACATCCACACTGACTTCCCGTTGTACTCCATCAAAAATTGATACCATACCTTTAGGTCCTCCCGATGTTCTTTTGTAAGCCTAATGTAATGGGCCGGTGCTTTTACCCCAGCTGTAGCCACTGATAGCCGTCGGCAAAAAACCCTACTCATTGGTATGATCCTGCAAGCAAAGTTCAACTTACCAAGCAAGGATTGGAGGTCCCGCATTTGTATTTTCTTCATCCCGTGGATCCGCCGTATTTCCGTCTGCAAATCCACTAACTTTTCTTGCGGTAACCTACATTCCATTGCCCTTGAATCAATAACAATGCCCAAAAAACTAAGTTCTGTTGTGGGACCCTCCGTTTTTTCAGCTGCCAGGGGCACTCCAAACCGTTCTGCAATGTGCTGCAACGTTGACAATAAAATCGCACACACACTTGAAGGGGGGCCTATGCATAGGAAGTCATCCAAATAGTGTATCATAGATTCAAGCCCCGACACCTCCTTAACAACCCACTCCAAAAAAAGAACTGAAAACTTCAAACATGGCGCAGGAAATGGAGCAACCCATGGGCAAACATTTGTCCACATAAAATTGTTCCTGCCAGTGGCACCCCAACAGCCAAAAGCTATCCGGGTGCACTGGCAGTAGCCTAAATGCCGCCTCTATATCAGCTTTGGCCATCAGCGCCCCCTCTCCATATCGCCTGACCCATCGCACTGCCGCATCAAACAAAGTGTATGACACAGTGCATGCTTCTGGGTCAATGAAATCATTGACCGATCCCCCTTTTGGGAATGATAAGTGGTGAATTAACCAAAATTTATTCGGCTCTTTCTTTGGTACTACACCCAGTGGCGACACCACCAAGTCTATTAATGGTTTTGACCCGAACAGGCCACCCATCCGTCCCAAAGCCACTTCCTTTGCCAATTTTTCCCCTACCACCCCCGGATGTTCCAATGCAGATTTTAAATTCCGTGCTACTGGAGGAACTACCTCCAATGAACACGGTATTTTGAACCCCTCCCGAAACCCCTCAGTTATCAGTAACGCCGCTTTCCTGTCCGGATACTTACTTAGGAAAGGCTGCATCCTTTCCACCTTTACCGGCGTCATCCCTCTTGTAAGCAGACTCCCCGGAATGCTTTCCTTTTTTGAAACACCGAGACAGGGTGTGGGCTCCCCCACACCCTGAACATTCGTGCTTGAATTTGCATGATCCCCCGAACTTACAGGATCCCTCATTAAACTGCCAGCACACCCCCCATTTTTTGCTGGCCGGTAGTCCTGAGGAGTAAGTACCCCCGCCCCCCCCCTGAAATAACTGAGGCGGGGCCCTAGCTGACGACATCAGTCTCATCCATAGGCTAATATCCTTATGGTCCCAACGCAGATCCGGACGGACCGTTCTGCGTTGACGAAACTGCTTGTCATACCGTAACCAAGCAGTTCCCCCATAAACCCTGTGTGCCTCACCTATAGCATCCATATAACAAAACAACCCTGAACAATGTTCGGGGTTCTTTTCGCCAATGACGCTGGCCATGATAGCGAACGCCTGTAACCAATTTACAAACGTCCGCGGTATCAATCTATATCTCCTCTTCTCTTCATCCTCCTTAGAATCGTTGGGCTTAACCCTATCAGGGTTAAACTTTTCCAAAGGCAATAAGGAGAAGATCTCCACATATTCACCTCTGTAAATTTTGTCCCGCATCTCCTGTTTTAAATAAGCTCCCAGCGGGCCTTCGAAACAAACATAAATCTCGCATTTTGCCGCATCAGCCAACCTAACCACATCCGACCTGCCCTTCGCTTCTGCGGCCCCCTTCTCACCTGATGCCTCCTTTGCCGGCATTGTTTCCAGCGTCTTGTCACTCGGTACCACTGTAACCGGAGGTACCTCAGGCTCCCCCCCTGAGTTCACACCCCCGCCATCATTTTCCACCCTCTGGGCGTCCCCTTGCGTATCTATCCACGAAACCTGCCCTTGTGCATTGCCAAAACGACCCACCAACACCCGCAGCCCTTCCAATAGCTCCTGGAGCTGCCCCCCCGGACCCCAAACTGGCGGAGGCGGTACCCGCCAGTTGTTGGTCCGGAGCCTGTCCTAACGACTGCGGCAAAGGTGACACTAACCCTCCTGCACTCTGCGCCACCGCCCCCAACAAACCCTGCAACGCATTAGTAAATGATAGATTGTCACTTGACTTACCGGGCTGACCAGGAGTCCTCCCAACAGCCGCTGTGCCACTCTCCCTCGCAGGTGCTTGCTGCCTTGGCTCCTCCTCTTCTTCCGACACTCCATTCTCCGACTGTTCCACGTGCGCCGGGACTGATGACACAGGCAGCCCTCCAGGCGAATTCCCCCTGGAGGCCGTAACACCTTTCTGCCGTGGAGCCTGTACATTGATGCGCGCGGATGACGATCCCCGCTGCCCTGACGTCCCTGCAACCGGGCCAGCCTGAGTCCTGCTTCGTCCGCCATCTTGTGCATCCTCCCTCCCGCCAGGTGAGCTCCGCCCACCCACGGCGTCATCCGATCTACTTCTCCATTCCTCTCTTGCTCCAGGCTCAGATCTCCCTCTTCTGTCCACCCCCCCCGCTCGTTGAGAGCTGCTGGGGGGCAAGTCTGGTCTCCATAGCCTGGCCCAGCGTTCCGGGAAGCGGCGCTATTGTGGCCCTGCCCACTGAGCCCTGACCGCGGCGTGTAACCCGCCCGGGCCTCGCTACTGTCGCCTTGTGACTCCTCTTCGCCGGCGGAACCGATCGCTCCCCCCTAGGACTCCTCTCCGCCTTGCCTGTCTTCTGGTCCCGGCGAGTAACGCGCCGGAGGCCACGATCTCCACGCACGTGCCGACGGCCCATCCTCCCTCACAGCCGCGCTTGTCTCCCCGCCTAGCAGCTCAGTGACCTGGCTGTGGAGCCAATCTGATCCTCTCACCTCCGCAGCCTGCCTCAAGCATGCCAGGATTGACTCCACGTCCACCATCGTTGCTGAGGAGCAGAGAAATTCTGCCTCCTCGTGTCTCCTTCCCAGCACACTGCTCCGTTCTTGCTCCGCCCCTCTTTTATATGGCCACTCCTTCCTTACTTTCCTGTTATCTCCTCCCACCTCACCATGAAACTTTTAACCTCATGTGTCACTAGACACACTGTCATGCCCGGCCCTGCACTATTCCACTTCTTTCCATTATTCCGGGCCTCACTAAGCTGCCCATAAAGTGCTGCAACTCCTAGTAAACAATCAAAGTATTGTTTGACTAAGCTGAATACTGTACATTGAATTCTTCATTGGTATGGGTTTCTACACTCCATTGCATTTCTCTTTTGGGCAAATACATATGTAGTTATCAGTGGAGAAACACATATCACTGACCAGTGACCACAGACTGACTGCCTTGAGCCCCTTCGTTACATCCATATATCAAAGTTTTCTTTTGGCTCTAATCCCCCTGGACAATGTTGTTATATTTTATTACATGTCATCAATTATGAATCCTATCTAATACATGACAATGTACATATATCAGAAATGCAGCCCTCCAGCACTGATCTATAGTGATATACAATAAAGCTGCCAATGATGATTTCAGTGCTGACATGAAGTAATATGATTAATAAGCTGGGTGGTAGAGAATGTGGTTATAGGTTCCCTGTCTGCTATTTCACTGAATCATGTCTCAAAAGCAAGGTGCAGTCAGTGGCTGTAAATTTTGCAGCATAGCAGGTAAGGGCAAGTTTAAGATTTGTTGACTGACAAAGTAATCTCCATTTCAAAATGCTTTAAATCATCCCCCCCAGCCCAGTGTTTATCAACGTGTTCACTGCCAGAGAAACCTGGAAAATCATGCTGTATAAAGGAAAGGTGATTTAGAAAGGGCTAACGAAGGCAAAACGGCTGAGCTAATTTATTTACTAAAAGGGAAAGACAGTGTTCTGTTGTTGATAGCAAGGAATAGGAAGATAAGTATGTTCTTGTCCAATTCAGAAAAGAAAACAGATCAGTTGCTTTTGGTTACACCACAGTCAATGTACCACCTAGGGTTGCCACTTTTTCTTCAAGCCAAACTGAACACTTTAGCGGCGCACAGCAAAAATGATTTTTTTTAGCATACACTATAGGATTGTAACAGACCTGGGACACCTTTGGGCACTCCAAAGAGAATAGTAATGTGGTACATGATTCAAAACCCAAACTGTCCAGGTGAATCCCGGACAGGTGGCAACCCTAGTACCACCTCCATTGTTCCAACACATCTCTAGCATACGGAGTTTGTAGCTTCAGTAGGATTCCATTAGGATTTTATGGTCTAGCCCAGTGATGGTGAACCTTGGCACCCCAGATGTTTTGGAACTGCATTTCCCATGATGCTCAACTACACTGCAGAGTGCATGGGCATCATGGGAAATGTAGTTCCAAAACATCTGGGGTGCCAAGGTTCGCCATCAATGGTCTAGCCAGTCAATGAAGTTCAATGACCATTACAGGGAAAATAATTGGAATATAATACCGAAAAAGATTAGCACCATAGTTAAAGACTTGGGGGAGGGTTGAGGCCTACAGAAGAGTAATCTGACAAAGTAGAGGTAGGTGACATCTGAATCGACCCACTGATGTTCATCCCAAGCAAAAATATCAGTTGCAGGCCTGGAAATGTATACAGAGCAGTGGCAACTGGTGTTCAAAGTTTTGGGGGGTTGCAAACGAACTGAAAAATTCTGAATAATACTGAAACAAAAACATCAATTGCAGCCACTGTGCCCATCATATGCAGCCACTGTGCCCATCATATGCAGCCAACTGTGCCCTTTCATATGCAGCCAACTGTGCCCATCATATGCAGCCAACTGTGCCCATAATATACAGCCACTGTGCCCCCCCGCCTGCCCACCTGCTGTCTGCCAGACACTTACCCCATCGTAGTGGTGGGTGAGGCGGCGAGCTGTGGGACAGGAAGCGCGTCGATGGCTCCTGTGTCCTCCGTGCGTGTCTTCTTCCTGTTCTGCTAGGTGGCCAATGGGATAGCCTCTGCCTTCAGCCAATCAGGTGACCGGTATTACATCCGCTCCTCCTGACTGGCTGAGAGGCGGTTCTGTGTTAGCAAAGCAAATATTCATTTGCTTTGCTAACACACCTGGGTAGACTGCGAGTGCAATGGTTTGTGCTTGCAGTTCACCTTTTTTTGAAGCCTATTACTATAGACTATAGACTTTTTAAAATGTTTTTGAAGATCCACAGAACTGTGAAGTCAGGGCTTCATCAATTATGAAAAGAATTGGATGTAACTGGATGCACTTTGAATTGGTAGTGGAGTAAGGTTGAAAACATGTTGACTTTTAATTCCTATACAATACATGAGGCTAGATCAAGACTAAATGGATACATACTGTCATAGGCGTGTACACTGGGTGTGCCTGGGCACACCCTAATCCCCCCTAATGCCAGCCAGGGTTTTTTTTGTGGTGAAACTGCTGAGTTTTCTAGTGGACACTCAATGGCATTCACAGTGCTGCCAGTGAGAAAATTTTGATTGGTCTGTATACTCCTAGACTCGCCCTATGAGAACTGCAGCCGCAGAGTAAGCTGACAGCTGGCTGCATTTCTTGATGCTCACTGTATAGTTTTGGCAAGTGATCTATTACTGTAGGCGATGCAGTGATACATCTGCACTCCGCCTGCCCTCCAGTGCTTCTTCTGCTGTCATAGGACAGGAGGTAAGCAGCATCTAGTGGGGAGCATGGCCGAATCTAGAGGGTAGATTTCAGTTAATTTACAATGCTCATGCCAGCAGAAATCCCCCCTTCCTCCCCCCTCCACACCGCACAAACAGGAGAGGAGAGAGGGCTCAATCCTCTCTGGTTCCTCCGGCCCCCATACCCTGTGTCTGCCCCGCCCACACTGCAATCCTTGTGTGCAGCCTTGGCCTGAGAAAGGAGATATGTGGGCGAGTTTATGTACAGCAGCTGGCAGATCCGTTACAGCTACACTGATTGTTATGTGTGATCCTGCCGATACCAGCCAGGTGAGTGAGCAGTCCCCCATCCCGCTCCCTCCAGGGACATGCTCTGTCAGGGGGCACTATTGTGCCATGTTCTGATGTCGGGCACTACTGTGCCATGCCCTGATGTCAGGGGGCACTACTGTGCCATTCTCTGTCAGGGGACTACTGTGCCATGCTCTGATGTAAGGGGCACTATGCCATGCTCTGATGTTGGGGCACTATTGTGCCATGCTCTGATGTCAGGGGGCACTATTGTGCCATGCTCTGATGTCAGAGGGCATTGTGCCATGCTCTGATGTCAGGGGGCACTGTGCCATGCTCTGATGTAAGGGGGCACTGTGCCCCTCTGCGGACAATCTGGTACTAACTGACACGGGCTGGCAGGGTCACGAACTGACACTGATGTCACTAGTGACACTAATACAGTGATAATACTGTACACCGTACTAATGACACTGGCTGGGAAAGGGTTAACATCAAGGGGTTAACTGTGTGTTTAACGATGTGAAAGTGTGCTGCTTTTACTTACTAATCTGGCTGTTTTTTCTCCCTGCTTTTCAGGGACAAGAAAGGACCAGATCACTATTCCTATGTATACAGAGTTCTGTGTGTTTGTGTGAAATATATACAAATATATATATATATATATATATATATATATATATATATATATATATATAAAATCACGTGTGTTTGAGCTTCTGTTTGGGGTGCACACCTATGCATACTGTATATTTTTACTGCAGTTTACATTCCTCTATCTATAATCGGTTTTTAACCCTCCATTTAAACAATACTTACTATTCCTTTTTAGTCGTCATTCAGTTTAAAATCCCAGTTGTGGCACATAGGTGCAAAACAGGATGTAAACCAGAAAGCAAATGAAAACCGAGATCATGTTTTTGTTGCCAATCGACTACAATATAAAGAAGACAGAACCACAGTATGCTGTAGTCTTAAAATGTGTAGGAAAACAAGGGAAAATAAAGGTAATAGTGCATATTGAAAAATGTGTAAATTAAAAACCATATTGTGCAGCAATTTCATTCCTTTTTTTGGAAAGAAAAGTATTAAAATGGATAAATGGCTGAAGTAAATTCTCCTGCTCGCATACTTAAAGTGCATCTATATTTGGGAACACGGTGGGGGGGGGGGGGAATTATTTGACCCCCTGCAGATTTTGTAAGTTTGCCCTACTTACAAAGAAACGAAGGGTCTATAATTTTTAACATAGTTGTATTTTAAATGATAGAGACAGGATATCAACCAAAAGTCCAGAAAAAAACACAATAGAAATGTCATAAATTGAGTTGCAGTTCAGTGAGTAAAATACTGTAAGTATTTGATCCCCTACCAACCAACATGGCTCCAATAGACTGGCTACAGTATGTGCTCATGTGGTACACAGATTGTCAGTTTAAGAAGGTGCTCCTAACGACAACTCGTTATGTGTATAAAAGACACCTGTCCACAGAATCTTTCTTCCATTAAAACCCACCATCATGGACAAGACCAAAGAGCTGTCAAAAGATGTCGGGGACAAGTTTGTAGACCTGCACAAGGCTGAAATGGGCTACAAGACCATCAGCAAGAAGCTTGGTGAGAAGGAGACAACTGTTGGAGCGATTATTTGCAAACAGAAGAAATACAAATTAACCATCAATGGCCCTCGGTCTGGAGCTCCATGCAAGATTTTGCCTCATGGGGTAAGGATAATCATGAGAACAGTGAGGGATCAGCCCAGAACTACATAGGAGGAGCTTTTGAATGATCTCAAGGCAGTTGGGACCACAGACATCAAACAAACCATTGGTAACACAATACACTGCCATGGATTGAAATCCTGCAGCCCCTGCCAGGTCCCCCTACTCAAGTAGGCACATGTACAGTCCCGTCTGAAGTTTGCCAATGAACATCTAAAAGATTCAGAGAAAAAATTGAGAGAAAGTGCTGTGGTCAAATGAGACCACCATTGAGCTCTTTGCATTAACGCAACTCACCGTGTTTAGAGGAAGAAAAATGCTGACTATGACCCGAAGAACACCATCCCTACAGTCAAGCACAGAGGTGGAAACATTATGCTTTGGGGCTGCTTCTCTACTAAAGGAACAGGTTGACTTTACTGCATTGAGGGACCAATGGACAGGGCTGTGTACTGTAAAATCTTGGGTGAGAACCTTCTTCCCTCAGAATAGAATACTGAAGATGGGTCATGGATGGGTCTTCCAGCATGACAATGACCCAAAACATACCAACAAGGCAACAAAGGAGTGGCTCAAGAAGAAGCACATTAAGGTCAAGGAGTGGCCTAGCCAGTCTCCAGACCTTAATCTTATAGAAAATTTATGGAGGGAGCTAAAATTTCGATTTGCCAAGCAACAGTCAAAAAACCCAAATATTTAGAGAAGATCTGTAAATAAGAGTGGACCAAAATCCCTCCTGAGATGTGTGTAAACCTGGTAACCAACTACAAGAAACGTCTTACCTTTGCCAACAAGGGTTTCTCCACCAAGTACTAAGTCATGTTTTGCTTGGGGATCAAATACTTATTTTACTCACTGAACTGCAACTCAATTTATAACATTTGTATTATGGGTTTTTTCTGCATTTTTGGTTGATATTCTGTCTCTATCATTTAAAATATACTTATGATAAAAAAGTTATAGACCCTTTATTTCTTTGTAAGTGAGCAAACTTACAAAATCTGCAGGGGGATCAAATAATTATTTTCCTCACAATTAGGACAATTATGAATTGGAGGTTATTTTCTAGTTGTTTGTTTTTTGCACGTCTCCCAGGCTGGAGTTTATGCTGGGTTGTTTTGATTTTCATATTTGATTTTTGTTTATTCTCAGCTTGTGGTCATCCTCTCCAACCTCTCTACATAAGAGAAGAGGAACGGTCATCAACAGCTGCTAGCACTACCATAAAGCAGCGCTTCTAACTTTGCACTCAGGAACAACCACAACAGCTCCTCATCATAATTGGTGAGTTTGAACACTTTCAAACACATTTCAACAGTCAAGAGCTATAGAAATGATTGCTGAAAGTATATTTGAACACATGCACACTTTATATACTTTTTTTTTTTTTTTTTTAGATTATGGATTAAAAAATTTTTTTTTGTATGTAAATATTTGTGTTCCGTGATTTACCCTTTTTTATACTTCTATAGGAAGTAAAAATTAGAAGAAAAAATATAAAAATATTAACTATGGATCCTGGCTTCTGCATAGCTCTCACCTTCCCTGATTTTGAAGGACTGTCCCTGATTTGGAACAAAGTCCCTCTGTCCCTCGTTCCTCCTCATTTGTCCCTCATTTTGGTCTAATCTATATAGTTGTATATAAAATGCACTTTTTATCTTTCAAAAAGTGTTTCCCAGTGCTAAACCTTTCATCCAAATTCTAAATTTCTGCATTTGTGAATGTTAAAAGCCAATAAAAAGGAATAGTAGTGGTAAAAAAAAGCACTTGTGGATTTAATTAACCTTTCTCCTTTAAGGGAGTGTGACAGGGGACGTGTCCTATGCCTACATATGTTCGCTAGTAGGTGTCCCTCATTCCCATCTCAAAAATGTTGGGAGGTATGCTTCTGGACTCTTCTTGAAGGCATTGGGGACATCACTGTGCCTTGTCTCAGCCTCCTGTGAGAGCATAGTACTAAAAATTCCACTCCATAATAATGTACTCTAGCATAATGCAGGGTTTTAAGAGCACATTCGCACCACAATGCAACTGTGTTGTGCCGTGAGGTGCATAGCATCAAACAGCCAATTCAAAATGAATTGAGTGTTAACTTGAAAAATAATAGAATAAATAGATGCTGGACTGTCTTTTTTTTTTTCCTGGGCAATCATGCAATACACACAGCACATGTATGTGTTGCAGTGTGCTAAAACAAAGGCGCATTGCAGCACTATAGATACACTGCAGTAATGCTTCAAAATATGCTCACTGAAAATACACTACTTTTTCCATTTAATTTAAAGCAATTGTGGCAATTGACTAATCAGCAGGTTTTCTGCAAAGAACTTCTAAGTTCCTAAAATAGTTTATTAAGAATAAGGAAAATGTTAAAGCTCATAATATCAGGCATATCAACCTCTGTATGCCTTTATACAGCATATCATGTCTGCTCTGAGACAAAGTTATGCAACCTCTGTTGCCCTGAATATTCCTCTTGTCTTGCAGCATGGTGGCACCGGACAGCAAGGATGGAGTGGTGAGATAAGGCAGGGCAGCAAACAGCAGTGACAAAGTCACATTCACCCTTTTCAAGCATTCTGATCCTGTAAGGGCTCTTGAAACCCTCCAATGCTGGACCTTAGCTGCTCTGTATATCTCATTACATTGTAGTTTACAATGGAGCTGTGTGCTCTGCAGACATTCATATCTAAGTAGAACGTCACCCCTCTTCTGATACACAAGTGAGAAAGCTCTCCAGCTCTCAAGGGCCCTGCTAGGCGCCTGAATTCCTGCCCTCTTTTTCAGCAGAGAATTGCTCCATTAACTCCATCTTTGCTGCTGAGCCAGACGGCTACTTCTTCATCCCTGGCAATGCCTCCTCATAAATCCTGTGCTTAAACCTAGGCTGAGATGTATGAAGTGCCCAGGCATGCACCAGTAATTACATTACTTCACAATTTCAATTGTAATGTTTGCAAGGCATTTGGAAAGGATTCTGGAGTTAAAAGCTGACTCTTTTGAAAGAGCTAGATAACAAAATCCAAAGAAAATATAAAGTAAGCGGCTTTCAACACAGGGTTGGGTTATGCGATCCTGTTATTACTTACACATTTGACAGCGATGTAATGCGTTGAGGTCGCAAAATAAAGCTTGAAGGATCGCTTAAAAATTATTAACCAAAATAGGGTAGATGTGAGCCAGAGTGGGTGATTAAAGGCTTCATACTGGACAGAGCTGCCCTCATGAACTAGATGACTGTGCAATGATCTGCAGAGCTCAAGACTGACCATATGTATGAGCAGGAAGATGTGGGCCTAAAATTGCCTCAATTGGTTTAGGTATTCCTAGGTAGAAACGTGCTGCAAGCAAAGCTGGTATTGTCTTTGTTCACAAATAATGGCCCCTGGGAAGTTTCTCACGTCTGAAAAAAGGTTTTACACATTTTCAACATATTAAATATGAACCTCTGAGTTCACTTCATGGATTCACATGGATGGATCTCCAGCTTTACACCCTGCCCTAGAGGACCCCTTTGCATCATATACTATAATGACACTTACTGCACATACAGAAACAGATGAAGCGCCAACTGCCTGGGTTTAATTCACCAAGGCAGGGGCAGCTCCGGACAATTTTTTTTCGGGTGCTGGAAGTAAGAGCTTATGCTTATGTTCTGCAGTGGTCTTTTAGGCATGGCTAAAAAGTGGGCGTGACCAAAGATGGTCATGGCCAAACAGTGGGTGTTTCTTCACAGTCTATGACCTGTAATGTGTCACCATTTCCCCCTTTGTTTTAGACAGAATAGGGCCTTGGGGCACACTAAAGAGATTGTTGAGTAAAATAAGCTCAGTCGGAAACCAGCAATGACAACGCCCAGCATGGCACAAGAATATATGGCCCATATGGCTTGGCTCAAGAACAGCACAATAATAAACCCCCAGCACTGTACAAAAAAAACAAAAAAAAAAAAACAAGAGTATAACAGTAAGTGTGCCCCCTTCATTGTGAAACTTAAAACATAGTGTATAGCATGAAAAGATCAGCATTATATAGTGTGTGGGGGTCAGGACTTTGTGCATATATTACTGTATACTGGTGGTCAGTGTGTCCCCTGTACAATAGTGATCAATGTGCCCCCTGTAAGCTGGTGGTTAGTGTGCCCTGGGCTGCCATTATTAATAATGGGGCCTCATACAGCCTAACGGACAGGGTCTGCCTCCCCTGCTTAGTGTGGGTGTCTGTACTAGTGAGTGCAATGTATGACTTGAGTGTGTAGTGTAAGTGCAGAGCAGTATGTACAGAAAGTGCAGGGAGCAGTATGTAGTAAAAAAATGGCGGTGTGGAGTGTGTGATATGTAGCAGTAGGAAAGTGCAGGGCAGTGACCTGTATGCAGTGAGCTGTATGTAGTACTAAAGAATTAGGGCTATGTACAGTACCTAATGGCAGTGCAGAGCAGGCCAGAAGCTGCATGTACTGGCAGGGCAGGTAAGTAAGTGAACAGTATACAGTGTCAGGATAATGAGCAGTATGTAGTGGCAGGGCAGTCAGTGAGCAGTGTATATGGGCAAGACAGTCAGTGACCAGTGTCTAGTGGCTGGGTAGTCAGGGCACAGTACGCAATTGGGAGCCAGTCAGCAAGTAATATATAGTGGGGCAGTCAGCGAGCAGTACAAATTGACAGGGCAGTCAATAAGTAGTATGCAGTGGTAGGACAGTCCACAAGCAGTTTGTTGTGGGGGCAGTCCGCGAGCAGTATGTTGTGGGGGACAGTGCGCGAGCAGTATGTTGTGGGGGGCAGTCCGCGAGCAGTATGTTGTGGGGGACAGTCTGCGAGCAGTATGTTGTGGGGGCAGTCGGCGAGCAGTATGTTGTGGGGGCAGTCCGCGAGCAGTGTGTTGTGGGGGGCAGTCCGCGAGCAGTATGTTGTGGGGGCAGTCTGTGAGCAGTATGTTGTGGGGGCAGTCTGTGAGCAGTATGTTGTGGGGGCAGTCTGTAAGCAGTGTGTTGTGGGGCAGTCCGTGAGCAGTATGTTGTGGGGGCAGTCCGCGAGCAGTGTGTTGTGGGGGCAGTCTGCGAGCAGTGTGTTGTGGGGGCAGTCTGCGAGCAGTGTGTTGTGGGGGCAGTCTGCGAGCAGTGTGTTGTGGGGGCAGTCTGCGAGCAGTGTGTTGTGGGGGCAGTCTGCGAGCAGTGTGTTGTGGGGGCAGTCTGCGAGCAGTGTGTTGTGGGGGCAGTCTGCGAGCAGTGTGTTGTGGGGGCAGTCTGCGAGCAGTGTGTTGTGGGGGCAGTCTGCGAGCAGTGTGTTGTGGGGGCAGTCTGCGAGCAGTGTGTTGTGGGGGCAGTCTGCGAGCAGTGTGTTGTGGGGGCAGTCTGCGAGCAGTGTGTTGTGGGGGCAGTCTGCGAGCAGTGTGTTGTGGGGGCAGTCTGCGAGCAGTGTGTTGTGGGGGCAGTCTGCGAGCAGTGTGTTGTGGGGGCAGTCTGCGAGCAGTGTGTTGTGGGGGCAGTCTGCGAGCAGTTTGTTTTTGGGGCAGTCCGCGAGCAGTATCTTGTGGGGCAGTCCGCGAGCAGTGTGTTCTGGGGGCCGTCCGCGAGCAGTGTGTTGTGGGGGTAGTCCACGAGCAGTATGTTGTGGAAGCAGTCCACGAGCAGTAGGTTTTGGGAGCAGTCCACGAGCAGTATGTAGTGGTGGGGCAGTCAGTGAGCAGTATGTAGTGGGAGCAGTCAATGTGCTGTATGTGGTGGGGACAGTCAGTGACAAGTATGTAGCCGCAGAGCAGTCAGTGAGTAGTATGTAGTGGGGAAAGTCAATATGTAGAAGGTACAGTCAGTGTGCAGTATGTAGTGGGTGCAGTCAGTAAGCAGTATGTAGTGGGGACAGTCAGTGAGCAATATGTAGTGGGGATCAGTCAGTGTGCAATATGCAGTTGAAATAAAAATAAGCTATTAACACTTCTATTTCTGAAAGCATTCTTAATTGACAGCATTTTTTCACACTTGCCTAAACCTTTTGCACAGTAGTGTGTTTGTGTGTGTGTGTGTATATATATACACACACACACACACACACACACACACACACACACACACACACTACTGTGCAAAAGGTTTAGGCAGGTGTGAAAAAATGCTGTCAATTAAGAATGCTTTCAGAAATAGAAGTGTTAATAGCTTACTTTTATCAATTAACAACATGGAAAGTAAATGAACAGAAGAGAAATCCAAATCAAATCAGTATTTGGTGTGACCACCCTTTGCCCTCAAAACCTCAAAATTCTAGGTTTTGACAGAACACAGCAGGTAGGTTGTTCCAAACATCTTGGAGAACTAACCACAGATCTTCTGTGCATGTAGGCTGCCTCAGATCCTTCTGTCTCTTCTTGTAATCCCAGACAGACTTCATGATGTTGAGATCAGAGCTCTGTGGGGGCCAACCATCAATTCCAGGACTCCTAGTTCTTCTTTACGTTGAATATAGTTCTTAATGACATTGGCTGTATGTTTGGGGTTGTTGTCCTGCTTCAGAATAAATTTGGAGCCAATCACACACATCTGGGATGGTATGGAATGATGGACAAATATCTGCCCTCCAGCCCTTTGGGGAACAAACTGCCTCCCGCTACAGCCAAATATTTCAAATTTTGGCTCATCAGTTTAGAGCACCTGCTGCGATTTTTCTGTACTCCAGTTCCTATGTTTTCATGTGTAGTTGAGTCGCTTAGCCTTGTTTCTATGTCATCTTTTTGACTGCAATTCTTCCATAAAGATTACTTCTGGTCAGACTTCTCTGGACAGTAGAAGGGTGTACCTGGGTCCTACTGGTTTCCGCCAGTTCTGTGCTGATGGAAGTAAGCATGATGTGTCTTTTATCTTCTGCATTGTTTCCTTGGCTGACCACTGCGTCTTTTAATCCTCAATGTTACCCGATCCAGGGGCATAAGTACAGGGGGTGCAGGGGTCGCTATGGCGACCTGACCCCATGTTGCACGGTACCCTTGTCAGTACCCCCCAGCATATCATAATCCTTGTTCCCGGAGCGGCTCCGATTCCCCTAGAGCGATCTTGCTCCTATCTCTGACCATACCATGTGTGGGGAAGGGGGGGAAGCTTTCCATATGCTGTGTGGAGAGCTTTGTACTAGGCACAGACTGCGCATGACCCCTCTCCGCCGAGTGCTGCAATGGAACATTCCAGAGTGCGATCCTCATTATTGTAGCAGCCCTGTGCACAGCGGTGCAGAGACCAGCCAGGCACGCAGGGCCCCTCTAGGAGTCCTTGACATGGCTGCTGTCACTGTACAGGGGCTGCATCACTCTGGATGGATGTATGCAACTTTGTGTTTTGCACCCTCTATGTGGGAACCTGGGGGGGAAGGTGGTGGTGGTAGACCTGTCGCAGGGCCATTCTCCATGCAATTAGTATGTAGTGTGGGCTAAAGAGCCAATTAAACTGACATCTGCTGAGTGTGGGCACAGCCACAGGGGGTCTATGCCTGGCACCTTCCTTCCTGGGCTGAGATGTCTGTGTACGGGGAGCTGTGGGCACAAGATGTGTGTGATGTGTACTGCATGCAGTCTGCATATCATGTGAGCACAGTGTAAACTTCATATAGGATATGTATGGTGGGTATAGTAAAAGTCTGCATAGTTGTGTTCAGTATAGTCACACCATGCACTGTGTAATCTATAGTGTGAACATGGCATAACCCTGTTATGGCAGTACCTGTAGACACAAGATAGTCGGTACCTTGCACATCTGCTTGCAGCATGCTCTACATCAGTGTTTCTCAACTCCAGTCCTTAACGTGTCATGTTTTAAGGCTTTCCATTATTTTGCACAGGTGATTTGATCAGTTTCACTGCCTTAGTAATTACCACAGCCGTTTCATCTGAAGGAAATCCTGAAAACATGACCTGTTGGGGCGCTTTGAGGACTGGAGTTGAGAAACACTGCTCTACATCATATATGTCAAACACAAGGCCAAATCCAGCCCACCAGGCCCTGTTATGTGGCCCTCTTACCCAGTTTTGCAGCCAGAATGTGTCAAAACTCCATTCTGCCACCTCCAACTCTCACCCTCTGCTCCCACCCCCCGCTGTCACTTGTAGGAGGACAGCTTTACTCTCCAGATGTAACAAATCCCTGCACACACTCATGGCGGAGACAGCTCTCCAGAATGTGAGATCTGTGAGCATGATCTCCCTGCAAAGCAGTGCTGCCTACATAGGGAGGTATAACAGTGCCACCTACACAGGATGGGCCTGTGGCTGCCTACATAGGGAGTTACTAGAGCCAGGCAAGTTGGGGAGTGGGTGTTGCTGGATGCTTGGGGGGGATAGGATCAGTAGCAGTGCTTGAGAGGGGGGGTTGGATCAGTCGCAGGGCTTGGGCGGGGATAAGTGGCAGTGCTTAGGGTAGATTTGATCAGTGGCATTGCTGGGTACAGATGGGATCAGTGACACTCACTTGCTATCACCTGTCAGTCAGTGTCCATTCAGTTCCCCCTGCCTGAATGTGAGGGTGGGCAAAAGAGTTAGAGATAGAGGGTGAGAGAGAGGGGTCAGAGAGGGGGGTGAGAGAAAGTGAGAGAGAGGGATCAGAGAGAGAGGGAGGGGGTCACAGAGAGGGGTGAGAGAGAGGGGTCAGAGAGGTGGGGGAGAGAGAAAGAGGGGTCAGAGAGATGGGGGTGAGAGAGGTGGGGTGAGAAGGAGGGGTCAGAAAGGGGTATGAGAGAGAGAAGGGTCAGAGAGGGGCGTGAGAGAGAGAGAGGGGCCTAAGGGGGGGTGAGAGAGATGCCCAGTACCTTCCATAGGACATTCATGCTGGCCAGCAATGGGCAGGGCCCATTCTCCTTCTGGGTGAGGTGCTCTGCTCCTTACAGCGGATTAATAGACCGCGGACTGTCCCGGGCGCGTAGCTATCCCTGGCTGCCTGCGCCTCCCGATGGTCGTTGGGATGCCTCAATCAGCCTATCCACTGGCCGCTGTCAGAGCTGGAAGTGGAGAAGAGGGTGGATAGCAGTCCCTGGCTGCATGCGCCTCCCGCTGGTCCTGGGAGGGCCCGATCCGCCTGTCCTGTGGGCCCGTTGTCAGTGCTGGAAGCTGAGAGAAGGGTTGATAGCAGTCCCTGGCTGTCTGCGCCTCCCACAGGTCCTCAGGGGGCCCCAATCTGCCTGTCCTCCAGCCGCTGTCAGAGCTGGGAGTGGAGAGGAGAGCGGAGGAATCTAGGCTCTGTGTGGCGCCGCTGTTTCAGGTATTCTGCGCCTGCTGCTCCTCACCTCTCCGGTGGTCAGGGAGTTCTTCTCCCTCCCGGTCTCTTTCCACCCTGCTCCCGCCGCCATCAGTCCAAGGCTCCCAATGACAAGGGGCAACTGCCCCCTCAACAATGACTGGGCCATGGGCAGCTGCCCCTTTTGCCCCACAGTAAAGACAGCCCTGATTCCAAGCCTTCGAATAAAAAAATGTAGGCTTATTTTGGATCTATTGATCTAATACTTGATCTTCAAAACTGGAAAGGGTTTAATGAAGATTTCTTCTACTTTGCTATACTGGGTATTGAAACCCTTCAAGTGTTACTAGACCCAGGACCCTGCAATCACTATATCTTGTCTCGCATATTACACAGAACATGGAAATGCAATTATTTCAGTAAATATAAACTGCTAAATACCTTTTTTTCATTAGCAGTATATATAGTGCCTTGCAAAAGTATTCACCCCCCTTGGCATTTTTCGTGTTTTGTTGCCTCACAACCTGGAATTAACATGGATTGTTTGAGGATTTGCATCATTTAAATTACAGAACATGCCCACAATCTTGAAGATGTTTTGGTTTTTTTTTGGTTTTTTACTGTGAAGCAAACAACATATAGGACAAAATAACAGAAAAAGTCAATGTGCATAACTATTCACCTCCCTAAAGTCAATACTTTGTAGAGCCACCTTTTGCAGCTATTACAGCTCCAAGTCGCTTTGGATAAGTCTCTATGAGCTTGCCACATCTTACCAATGGGATTTTTGCTCATTCCTCCTTGCAAAACTGCTCCAGCTCCTTCAAGTTGGATGGTTTGCGCTTGTGAACAGCAATCTTTAAGCCTGACCACAGATTTTCTATTGGATTGAGATCTGGGCTTTGACTAGGCCATTCCAACACATTTACATGTTTCCCCTTAAACCACTCAAGTGTTGCTTTAGCAGTGTGTTTGGGGTCATTGTCCTGCTGGAAGGTGAACCTCTGTCCTAGCCTCAGATCACACACAGAGTGGTACAGGTTTTGCTCAAGAATATCCCTGTATTTAGCACCATCCATCTTTCCCTCAACTCTGACCAGTTTCCCAGTCCCGACTGCTGAAAAACATCCCCACTGAATGATGCTGTTCTTTGGGTGATGTGATGTGTTGGGTTTGCGCCAGACATAGCATTTTCTTTGACGGCCAAAAAGTGAAATTTTAGTCTCACCAGACCAGAGCGCCTTCCTCCATACATTTTGGGAGTCTCCCACATGCCTTTTCACAAACTAAAAACATGCCATTTTTGTTTTTTTGTTTTTTGCTGAAAGTAATGGCTTTCTTCTGGCCACTCTGCCATAAACGTATATAATTCCAAAAGAACAGGCGCGCATCCACTAATTCACAATAATCAAACAGTGAACAAAAGTGAAAACAATGTAACCATAAACTATCTAAAAAAACAATTGTTACCATATAGGTTTTGTGTAAAAACAAAAAAATTATAATAAAAGAAGAAAGGAAAAAACATCCATGTGAACAGTGATCACATCATGATACAGTGATCAATTATGCTATAAAGCAAATATCCTAATGTGCATTAGGATAAAAAAAAACTGTGTAAAAACAAAAAAAAGTAAATATATCCAAGTGAACAAAAAAATGTAAATATTACTAAAACAAACGCATGAATAAAAAAACACAACCCAAAACGTCCATGTGAACAGTGACCAATAATCACACCATGAGGCTTATGGTCAATAGTGATATAAAACAAAAGTCCATATGTGTGATGAACTAAATATAAGTAGACTTCTCAACACTTGGGCGAAACCTTGAATATTCCTCCAGCCAAAAGATATATCAAAAAGCCGCTTACCAGATCAGTTGGACCTCAAGTTATAGAGATCATAGGAGCCTGATGCATCAGCCTGCCGGCCACGATCGTTATCACCTGTTCTTTAATGCAGGAAATACGTTCCCATCCAGCCTCAACGACCCAAAGTAGGCACTTTTATCTTATAGACTTGGAATTCAGAGTCAAGGAATAAAATACAAGGTTTCCTCACAAAACGATGGTACTGCAAGAAAGCCTTTATTAGGGGTATCCTTATCCAGATGGCATCTCACTTTAAAGTAGTTAATGTGCTTGACTGAAGGAGTTCACGATGGAAGAGACCAGAGGAGTGGGGTACACACCCGAAATAAGGGGGAGGGCGGCGTTAGGCCGGTGGATGGTATAATGACAAGTTTGGTAATCAGATATTTTGTTTAAAAGGGATGACTCTAGTCAATGTACAGCAGATCTCCCCGCTTGTTATGCAGCAGCATGAACCTTCAGCATGAACCTTCATGCTGCTGCATAACAAGCGGGGAGATCTGCCGTACATTGACTAGAGTCATCCCATTTAAACAAAATATCTGATTACCAAACTTGTCATTATACCATCCACCGGCCTAACGCTGCCCTTCCCCTTTTTTCAGGTGTGTGCCCCCCTCCTTTGGTCTCTTCCATCGTGAACTCCTTCAGTCCAGCACATTTACTACTTTAAAGTGAGATGTCATCTGGATAAGGATACCCTTAATAAAGGCTTTCTTGCAATACCATCGTTTTGTGAGGAAACCTTGTGTTTTATTCCTTGACCCTGAATTCCAAGTCTATAAGATAAAAGTACCTACTTTGGGTCATTGAGGCTGGATGGGAATGTATTTCCTGGATTAAAGAACAGGTGATAACGATCGTGGTTGGCAGGCTGATGCATCAGGGTCCTATGATCTCTATAACTTGAGGTCCAACTGATCTGGTAAGCGGCTTTTTGATATATCTTTTGGCTGGAGGAATATTCAAGGTTTCGCTCAAGTGTTGAGAAGTCTACTTATATTTAGTTCATCACACATATGGACTTTTGTTTTATATCAATATTGACCACAAGCCTCATGGTGTGATTATTGCTCACTGTTCACATGGATGTTTTGGGTTGTGTTTTTTTATTCATGCTTTTGTTTTAGTAATTTTTACATTTTTTTGCTCACTTGGATATATTTATTTATTTTTGTTTTTACACATTTTTTTTTTATTCTAATGCACATTAGGATATTTGCTTTATAGCATAATTGATCACTGTATCATGATGTGATCACTGTTCACGTGGATGTTTTTTTCACTGTGTTTTTTCTTTTCTTCTTTTATTACAATTTTTTTGTTTTTACACAAAACCTATACGGTAACAATTGGTTATAATAGAAAAAAAAATGGCTCTAATTTTCCCTTTGTCAGCTTTCCCTATGCATTCCTTACTAAAGCTTCCAATGCAGGTGACACTATGGCTGCCCTGTACCCCCTTCCCTTTTATAGTGAGGGGGCTTGCATAACCAAACACCTCTTTAAAAGCCCTTCTAAGCCTGCTGGCTACAGTTTGAGCCATACAGTGTATTATGGTTTTAGAAAAATCTCCTGAGCAAATCTGCATATAAAGAACTGTGATCCGAAATCGTGAACCTACAAGATTCACCTTAAACCTATGGTAGAGGCAAACTTGAACCTCATCCTTAATGCTTACCTTACCTTGTGTTTGTACGTGAAACTGGTCCTCTTTTTATACAGAAGAAATAACCGTTGTGTTGTAGTTGTTGGAAACTGGGGGCCCTTCAGCATGACCTAAAGGAGGGTGTGTTGATCAGAGGATCCACTGTTATGCCCCGTACACACGATCGGATTTTCTGACGGAAAATGTTCGATGGGAGCTTGTTGTCGGAAATTCCGACCGTGTGTAGGCTCCATCGGACATTTTCCATCAGAATTTCCGTCACACAAAATTTGAGCTCTGGATCTCAAATTTTCCGACAACAAAATCCGTTGCCGTAAATTCTAATTGCGTGTACACAATTCCGACGCACAAAGTGCCACGCATGCTCGGAATCAAGCAGTAGAGCCGCACTGGCTATTGAACTTCATTTTTTTCGGCTCATTGTACGTGTTGTATGTCACTGCGTTCTTAGCTTTCGGAATTTCCAACAAGATTTGTGTGACCGTGTGTATGCAAGACAAGTTTGAGCCAACATCCGTTGGAAAAAAACATAGATTTTGTTGTCGGAATGTCCGACCGTGTGTACGGGGCATTAGACTGCAATTTAAAAACACTTCATTTAGTAATAATTTTGAAAAAAAAAAACTTTTATTCCATAATTCTGAGATTTAATCAAATAAATATATGAATGTTTGGTAAAAAAAAAAGTCGTAGCTTTGTTTTTATGCGAGTGAAATATTTTTACATGACACAAATAAATCTAATGTGATTATATTATGATTAGACATTGTGTTATGCAAAGGAATCTTAAAAGTTCTGACTTGTTTCTCCTTTGTTTTACATCTAATCTGAGATGTCTATACCAACGATGTTATCAAAATATATGTACAACTCTTCTCCTAATTATATTTAATTAAATTAATTCTGTAAAGTGAGGTGAAAAAAGTTTGAATGTTAGTGAACTGAAAACTACAAAGTAGGGAAACCATGCTGGATTATAAAGCACTTTAAAAAGTACTGGTTGCCTTTAGCTATTTGGCCTATCGGATTACCCATTTCATATTTGTGGTATATATTTGTTAAACATTCTAATTTCAGAGGGACATTCTTTTCTGCCTTGATGTCTATAGATGTGGGGCCTACAGGAAGCAGGCTTGGTTTCCAAAGATTTGGGGGAACTGGGAGAGGTTTTGTGAGATTGGAGGTGGTCTGAATGGCATGAATTCTAGGGTTTCAGCTAGCGGTACATAGAGTATGGAATACCCTAAAGGTTTTTCTGTGGGCAGAGGTACTTTTACTTGTTAAGGTAAATTTATCAAAAAAGCTTAGAATTTTGGAAAACCATATATGAAGCAGATGTAGGAATTTTTTGTTAGAAAACAAGCAGATGTTTGAAAATGTAGGGGTTCCACTGTGTTTAGATGCTGGGGAAATTAAAAGGTTCACTTTAAAAAGTAGCTCTCAATATGAAGCGGGCCCCATGCCTCAAATTGCACACTCTCTAGAAGTAGTTTTTAGTGAAAAAAATCACGTCATAAAAGGCAGAGCTTGTAAACAAAACAAAAGAAGTGAGTAGGGTATTCAGCTCTTTCTGGATTGTGGTTCACTTATGATTGTAAAAGATTTGCTGGAGAATGTTGAACTTGATATGTAAATATAGGAGGATGGAGCTTCAAAGATTAGTTCACCTTTAACAAAAAACTGCCTATGCAGATAATTTGTGCCTGTGGATAAAAACAAATTGTGCATGCTTTTGCTTAATGCTTTTGCTGTAGGTTAAGGACATTTAAATACCTTTTATAAAGCCCATATGAAAACTCCCAGGACGTTGCTAAAGCCAGGCATAGATGGTTCAATTTTCAGCCGGTTCAGTAGAAACCGGCCGAGATTCAAACCATGTATGGGTAGGCCGATTGTATTCAAGTCGATCCATCGATTGACTTTGGGTACAACCAGCATGTTGGATTTTTACATGCGATTACTGCCAGCGGCTATAGCCACTAGCAACACTCACTGTGTTCTCCTGGCAGGTTTGTCTCCCCGCCGGAAGAACACAATAGCTCTGCTGACTGTGTTGATGAGGGAATTGAGGGATTTTCTTTCCTACAGCCTGTGGTTGCAGGAAAGAAAAGCATATCATATATGGCCGGCCTAAGAGAGGTCCAGCTGTTACTGATCACCTTCACCATCACAGAAGTGAGCTCTTTCTCTGATTCAAACACCCTCACAAGAGCTCTCCTTTGATGCAGTAGCTCTAAACTCAGCTTTTGAGAGCTCACTCTTGTGTTGGTGATGGTAAACCATAACAGGCCACTCTTAACAACATCCTGGGAGTTCTCCAGTCAGACTTTGAGGTAAATAGCCTACAAGGCCAAGGATAAATACAAGGAAAGATCCAAGCTTACTCACCGGCCAGCCCGCTGACAACCAAATCAACTTATCTAACAGTATGCGTTAAAACAGGGGTTTAGTCTGCACACATTTGCAAATACATGGGTAAGCCTTGCCACGGCACCCTGGTATCTGTGGTCCTATCACTAGCTTATGAGTGACTCCACAATGGAAGCACATGCATTCTGATGGATAACTTAAAGGTACAGGAGCACACTGAACACCCAGCAAATCGCACAATGGCTGCAAAGGTGTCAGTGCATTGCCTGACCAATATAATAGTAATATTAATACAAAAAAAGGTGTCCACTACCCCCACTTATAACTGTCCATTGCAGTATCACTAACTCATAAGCTAGTGATAGGACATCAGATACCAGGGTGCTGTGGCGAGGCTCTGTGGCTTACGCATGTATTTGCAAATGCATGCAGACTAAACCCCAGTTTTAATGCATAATGTTAGGTTGATTCCATTGTCAGCAGGCTGGACAGTGAGTAAGCTTGGATCTTTCCTTGGATTTATCCTTGGCCTTGCTTATATCATATGTTGCCTTCCAATGCTACTTGCTCCAATGGCCAGTTATAGGTGGGGGGTAGTGGACACCTTTTTTTGTACGTAAATAGCCTACACCTATAGCAAGGGCATTATCCAACTATGATCAAAACGACATCCATTATCCGCATAGGCAGGTTTTTTGAAAACACGAACTAAACCTTTTAAATACTGTGCACAACTTTGGTCCTTTAACAAAGCTTCTGAGATATTCCTGTCAACGTACTGGTGACAATGTGTAGAAAAACCTAAGAATTTGTATTGTTATTGGATATGTTTTTTAAATGCCATTTTGCCATAATTGTTAAATGCTCTAGAATAGTGTGGCAACAAGCAGATTTTATTTTCTTGCTATATGTATGTATTTCTTTTTTCTAATTACTGGCACTCTATCCAGAACACTTGAGGAACATGCTATGTCTATATGTATCTATAGGTATGTGGAGTGGGGAATAAATGCTATATATATATATATATATATATATATATATATATATATATATATATATATATATAGTAATTAATGGGTGGGCTACTTTCTTATCTTCTTCTTTTGATTATCGGAGTACTGTCAAGGCGGACCCCCAATTCTCCACCAAAATAGATTAAAGAAAAAAGACGGGACACGAACGCTGATGAAATTCTTTTATCCTGGTTTCCAAAATCGTGTACAAAATATGCAAGCTACCGTACAGTTGCGAGCAATACTGCTCTTCATCAGGCTTATCTGGCTGTGTGTGATGTACCCTTACAAACATCGTGTCTATATACAGAATCAAGGGTGTGCCCCACAGGTATAGCCCAATCAACCAAAATCCAACATTCACATTAACCCTACGATCCCACACATAAGCATAATTAAATCCACACTAAATGTTAATAGTTGGATATAACAAAATACAATATATACATGTATCTACATTAGAAAATGGAAGATGACAAAAGTATAGAGGAAAGCCTGAATAAAATCAAGCCGTCTCACTCCACTTTCTGCAAATCATCCATTTATCAGTATCCAACCATAAACAATCCTCAATGTTGCTATAGCCAAAGATATTATATTCACATCATCATCTTCGGGAAAAATCACTTGTTTCAATTTCCAAATCTTTACCATAGGACCTATGGGAAAGAAATGGTCATAATATAATCCCATTCATTCTTTACAGGAACAGATACAGGTCATAATCCCTATTTATTCCATGGGGATGAAGAGATTGTAACCTATTGATCCACCAAACTTCCCTTTTCTTGAGTTTCAGAATACGGTCACCCCCTCTTTTATCCTTAGATACTTCCTCTAACACCATGAAACGCAACTCAGAATTATGTCCTTTCTCCATAAAATGTCTTGAAACCGGTAACGTGGGTTGTTTCAATCTTATCATACTCCGGTGCTGGGCTATTCTATCCTTGATTTTTTGGGTGGTTTCCCCAACATATATCAAGTTACACGGGCATATAAGAACATATACCACATATGATGACTGACAAGTGTAAAAATTGTGAATTACTATTTTTTCTTCACTAGTCGGATGAATGAAACGATCACCCCTAAGTAGTAGGGGTCACCCCTAAGTAGTAGATTGCATTGAATGCAATTTAAACAGGGAAAACATCCCTTTCTTCTAGTCACCAGGAATGTCAGGAAAGAAAAGGGAAGTTTGGTGGATCAATAGGTTACAATCTCTTCATCCCCATGGAATAAATTGGGATTATGACCTGTATCTGTTCTTTAAAGAGTGATTGGGATTATATTATGACCATTTCTTTCCCTTAGGTCCTATGGTAAACATTTGGAAATTGAAACAGGTGATTTTTCCCAAAGATGATGATGTGAATATAATATCTTTGGCTATAGCAACATTGAGGATTGTTTATGGTTGGATACTGATAAACGGATGATTTGCAGAAAGTGGAGTGAGACGGCTTGATTTTATTCAGGCTTTCCTCTATACTTTTGTCATCTTCCATTTTCTAATGTAGATACATGTATACATTGTATTTTGTTATACTCAACTATTAACATTTAGTGTGGATTTAATTATGCTTATGTGTGGGATCGTAGGGTTAATGTGAATGTTGGATTTTGGTTGATTGGATAATTGGGCTATACCTGTGGGGCACACCCTTGATTTTGTATATAGACACGATGTTTGTAAGGGTACATCACACACAGCCAGATAAGCCTGATGAAGAGCAGTATTGCTCACAACTGTACGGTAGCTTGCATATTTTGTACATGATTTTGGAAACCAAGATAAAAGATACATATTTAACTAACGCACAGAGATCAGGAGTACAGGGATCATGCAGTTACTCACAGATTGCAGGTTGTGTTTGTCATCCCTGTCCCAGGGCCCAGCATCGTTCCAGGAGCTGGGTAGACTGTATTCTGGGCATGCTTGGCCATTCATGCTGCCATGCATGCGCAGACCGCTCCAGCCGTGCTGTGCACGCGTCAGTACCAAGCAGTATGGCTGGAGTAGTCTGTGCATGAGGGGCAGCATGAATGGCTGCGCACATGCAGAAGCACTCTACTGGTGCTATTTTTGAATTGGCATTTGTACAGTATGATGAATTGGAAGCCATGCACTGTGATGTTTAAAGTGTTGGCTCTCAGGGACAAATCCAGGGATGCCTGTTTCCCTGAGGACATGCCCCTCACAACAAGGACTATCCCTGGGAAACGGGGATGGATGGTAACCTTACTCTGCATAGTCAAAGCTAAAGCTCTCCAAGATAAATGGATCTTACGCAAAGTGACCGAATCGGCTATATCCACCATAACCTGGTCCGACCACACACCCATCACAATGACCACGGATGACTCATCGTCTATTCCTCGCACTTGAATTTGGAGAACCAATCCCTTGATCATACATTCGCCAGTCCATTCAGCTTATATTAAGGAACGCTTGGAAGAATTTTTTAATCTAAACGAGGGAACTGTCTCTGATAATACTACTCTTTGGAATGCTCATAAAGCATTCCTAAGGGGGATCATTATTCAACTGTGTGCCAGAGAGAGGAGAAAGAGATCCCAGCATATAGACACCCTCACATCTAGTATTAAAGCTTTAGAAACAAAACCAAACCAATGCTGACCCTACACTGAACTAGGACATCTCAGGCAAGAACTGAGAGCGCATTTACTAGAATCATTTGAAAAAGCTCAAACGCATTTTAAGGTTAAACATTATTCCACAGGCAACAGGGCAGGGAAAAGCTATGGCTACCAGATTAAAAGGTCACTACGCTAAAACTAAAATTATGCATCTATACCACCCTACCACACAAAAGAAATTATTAGACCCACAAGCTATTGCGGATGAATTCACAATTATAGTACACTGTACAACCTAAAAAATGACCCCTCTGTCACACATCCGTCCACACAGGACATAGAAGCGTTCTTACAAAAAATGAATCTCCCTAAATTATCAAAGGAACAACTCACTACACTAAATGCACCATTCACACCACCAGAAATTATGAATATAATCTCTGCTCTACCATCTAACAAATCCCCAGGGCAGATGGCCTCACTGGCAAATACTACAAGCAGTTTGGAACAGTGCTGGCACCCTTTTTGTCAAAAGTGTGTAATGACGCTGCCTCTTCCTCCTCTCTCCCACCAGAAATGTTGAATGCATTAATTATAACGCTGCCGAAGCCAGGGAAGGACCCTACCTCGCCACAAAACTTTCGACCCATATCGTTTCTAAATTTAGACACAAAAATATACGCAAAACTCATAGCCATACGATTGATAAACTTAATGCCCATATTGATTAATCAAGATCATTCAGGGTTTACAAAAGGGAGACAACCATTTGATGCAACACTCAGACTTAATAACATAATTCACACTGCTGAGACAACTCGAACGCCTTTTCTGCCCCTATCTCTAGATGCAGAGAAGGTGTTCGACAGGGTCCACTGGTCTTACCTAAAAGTGACCCTTTGCAAGTTTGGATTTAATGGACACATTCTTTCCGCTATAAAAGCTTTATACTCCGCTCCAACTGCCCAAGTTTACACCTCTGAGATGCTATCCAAACCATCCCAAATTACTAATGGCACCCGACAAGGATGCCCCTTATCACCACATATCTTTAACCTCATGATGGAACCCCTAGCAGAACACATAAGATTGAACACTACAATCACGGGATTTAAAATCAGCGCCATAGAACACAAAATTAACCTATTCGCAGATGATGTGATAATAATGATTACTAACCCCCTTTCTTCCCTGGCTTCGGTACACTTGTTGCTACAAAGATTCAGTGCCATATCCTACTATAAGATAAATGAAAATAAATCCTACATTAGAACTGGGATTCGATGCTGTGACCAGCAACTTACTTAGAAACAGCTTCACATATCCATGGGCAGACACTGGAATATCCTATTTAGGAATCACCCTTACCAAATCTACAAGGGGACTATTCGCCAATAATTATACTGACGCCAAACAAATGCTTATAAGGGAAACCGCTAAACTCTCCAAACAGGAATTCTCATGGTCAGGACGATTGGCGGCATTCAAAATGCTAATTCTGCCTAAATTGCTTTATCTCTTCCGAACATTGCCACGTTCACACTCATACCTCCACTTTCTCCAATCCATCCTAAATCACTATGTGTGGCAAGGGAAAAAACCCAGGAGCAATCACACAAAACTTATTAAACACAGATCTGCAGGTGGGATGGGTTACATTGACCTGAAAGACTACTATCTAGCTACCATACTATCACAACTGAAAGACTGGATGAATCACCACACTTTGGGGTGATATGGAAAACACCATGACACCAGGTAACAACCTTAAAAATTGGGTATTCAGCACTCCCACTTCAGAACTCCGCACCAATGTGGTAAACAAACCCTTCGCACAAATTCAAAGAGACTACAATGCACCTGCCAAAGACTACTTCACATATCACAGATTACAACAATGTCTATCCGCGCATTCCCCTTTTAGAAGGAACACTACCTACAAAGATTTGGAATTTCTTTTTCACCAACAACATGGATTCCAAAGGAATCTCACTGTTTTACTACCCTACAAGAAAAGAATGTGTTTCACAAATCCAAACCCATTATTGATTGGGAAGACGATTTACAAGCACATTTCTCTGAACAGCAATGGCAAACCGCTATAAAATCAACATATAAAGCAACTAACTGCACTTCCTTATGGGAACTAACACAAAAAACCATGATGAGATGGTACTTGACACCAAAGAGAGTGGCTACATTTCAGACACACTCTTCATCTAACTGTTGGAGGGAATGAAATCAAACAGGCACCCTTTTACATACTATGTGGTCATGTCCACCTTTGAGAAAACTCTGGAAAGTAGAGGTAGAAATCATGCTACAAAACGTACTACATTTTCCAATCACCCTAACTCCACAGCTAGGCATCCTAAACCTAACCATAGAATCAATCCCGCCAAAGCTTAAACTAATCATCACCACTCACATACTACTGGCAACAAAACTTCTAATAACTAGACGATGGAAGACAAAAGACATTCCCCAAATTGCAGAAGTAATCGCCCTAGTACAAACACACTACACGTATGAATCTATACTTTCACGAGGCAAACCCTCACACTCTCGACTTCATGAATTATGGCTCCCTTGGGAACATTGGTATGTAAAACGACATACTTAGACTCTTATGAAAACACGACTGTTTAGATGGTCACTCATTACAATAAATATAAACTGTTGTGCGCGCTAGCTCTCTCTCGCTCTCTCTCTCTCTGTCTCTCTCCTTTCCCCTCCCTCCCTTCCTACCCCCTTCTCCCTTCCTTACCTCCCCCTCCTCTCATGCGCCAGGGTAGTATATAGCCTACGTTTGTTTCTATACTTACCATAGACTGATGTTACTATAGTTCAAAATGGCAACCAAGCACCCTTTTTATGTGTGTACCCTTGCCAACGTAAGTTTACGTAATGCAAAGTTATCTGTATTGCTTATTGCCATGCATTTACCTGATTTTACAACTGTAACACTGAAAATTTCAATAAAAATCTATTGAAATAATAAAAAAAAAGCTCTCTATACAGCTTTGCTGATTGCAGGGCTATAGGTCTGACTTTGTAAGGTGTGTTTCAGATCTCTGCATAGAGGCCACTGCTTCCAAACAGAGACCAAGGGTCCTTCTTTACAGCATGCTGGCAGGGGACAGGTTTACGGTATCTACTAAGGCTGTGGCTGCTTTCTAAGGAAAAGGATCTTAAAGACTTTGCACCCCTTTTGTCTTGATGCAACTGGAATGTATTTAGCCAAATTAAAAGTGAATGTTAAGTTGGGCTTTTATCTATCTATATTACACCCCAGCAAGTTTGCAAGAAATACTGTCCCTTGTAGGTAATTGTCAGGGACCTATAAATAGTAATTTAGAACAGCTAAACACTTTAAATATAACTGGCTATGAAGACTAATGCCCCGTACACACGGTCGGACTTTGTTCGGACATTCCGACAACAAAATCCTAGGATTTTTTCCGACGGATGTTGGCTCAAACTTGTCTTGCATACACACGGTCACACAAAGTTGTCGGAAAATCTGATCGTTCTAAATGCGGTGACGTAAAACACATACGTCGGGACTATAAACGGGGCAGTGGCCAATAGATTTCATCTCTTTATTTATTCTGAGCATGCGTGGCACTTTGTCCATCGGATTTGTGTACACACGATCGGAATTTCCGACAACGGATTTTGTTGTCGGAAAATTTTATATCCTGCTCTCAAACTTTGTGTGTCGGAAAATCCGATGGAAAATGTGTGATGGAGCCTACACACGGTCGGAATTTCCGACAACAAGGTCCTATCACACATTTTCCGTCGGAAAATCCGACCGTGTGTACGGGGCATTCGAATGTAAACTATAGATATCTATCATAATTCGTAGAATTTAACTTTGCCGCTGCTTATATTAACATAGCATAGTACTTCTATCCAGGCTCTTCTGGAAAATCAGTGGATAAACTGGGGAAATGTAACACATGCTAGCAGTAAATTAAATTTGGAAAAAGACATATGCCAGTTGAGCTCACCTTTTGTTAAACTCTAACACTCATTTTTTATATTTATAGCTATTATGATCCAGATGAAGCCAGTAAAAGAAAAATCCCAGTGAGGTATTTGCCAAATATGTCTCCGTTGTTTTTGGCCCATAATGCAACACTCTGCTTTCTCCTAGGATCAATGTTCCTGTGATGGCTTAATCAGAATTTAGGATTAACAGAAATGACATCCCTATGTACATAGGCTTATAATGAGCAGGGCAGAGAGCCATATGCACCATTACATACTTGTGGGCCTGTGTATAAAGCAGCATGGTAAGAAAGGGCAGCATCAAAGCACATGTGCAGTTCTTTCAGAAATGCTTGCCTTGTCTGATCTGGATATGTGTGGGTTAATTCGGCATCATTTCCTAATACTGTTTTGCACATTTATAATACCATGCAGTGGTGGCCGGTGCACTTACCCCATCTATGGTGGGCAGCGCTTCTCCGGGGTTTCACCAGTGGTTTCCCTTGCTCCGCGGCAACGGCTTTCCCTTTCCCTGCTCTCTTTGGCGGCTTCTGTTTACTTCCTCCTCCTCAGTGGCCAATTGGGACTCTTCTCTTTTAGGCCAGTTGGAAAACGGGTCTCAGACCTGCTTCTGATTGGCCGGATTGAGGATCAGTGTTAAAACAGCGAATATTAATTTGCTGTTGTAACACTTGGGTGGGCTCCTGGCGCAATGCTCTGCGCCACAAGTCCACCCTATTTTGAAGCCTATTAGAGCCTCTGGCTCTGATCGGGTGCTTCAAAAAAACACCCCCGCCGTTGTAATTCATGCGCCCGGCATCCTGAAAGGGGCCAGATGCATGAATAGAGCATGGAGGTAGTGGCCGTGGATAGAGGGGGTGGCGCTCGGGCGCCCCTAATGGACGGGCCACCACTGATACCATGGCTGGTGGTCATTTTTAAACTTGTATGAAATAGACTTGTGCAGATGCCAAGACTTATTAAAGCCAAACTCTAGCGAAAACGTGTTTTGAACTATTTGCATATATTGGGGAAAGGTTAGAACCCCTGTCAGGTTTTTATTAGGGGCCTGTGTTCCTCTGAGGAGAACTGCAGAATGCTGGGCTATATGATCTGACTGTGGTATACTTCATTAGTGGGAAAGACAATTGGCTTAAGGCTTGCCATGCATGGTAAAAGCAAGAATAGGAAGGAAGTGATTGGGCATGCAGCCTTTTCATGGAGTACATTTCCATTAAAAATATATATCTGACCGTACTGTAGTCTATAATATGGCCTGTTTTTACCATAAAATTGTTTTTATTTCTACACCTTTTCCTTTACATAAGAGAATGTGTATGTTTCAGCCCAAATATACCACAAATATGAATAAATAAAAATACTTTTTTAGTAATGCAGTGGTATCCGTAAACTTTCTGGTCTTATTTCCATAGAACGAGGAATGATTCTTTTACTGTGCAAGCATTAAAGAAAAAACGCCAACTTTTATAGGAAGTTGTGGTGGGTTGTGTTGTAATTGTTGGAGACATTTTCAAGTGTATGACAGTGGAACCGAATTATGAAAACTGGAGCTGTTGCACATAGCGGTCGATCATGTTTTTAAATGTAATTCTTGTAGAATTCAAACACTGAGATTTATTGGTTGCTGTGGACAGCAGCTCTACTTTTGCACTTGTTTATTGCTGCAGTTGGCATCCATGAGTTCTGCCATCTTGTCAGTGTTACAACTATGTTTGCAGGTTTTATCTGCACTCTTCTCTGCCTGTATATTATTCCATATTTATGTGCTTCTTTTTCAGCACTAGTCCTCACTGTATTATAGTGCAGTTGTATCAGAATTCAAAACATGTATGCACAAGATATTCTTGGACGTTTATTTGATTTATGAAAAAAACTGATTTTAGACCGTATTATCAAATGATCTACAAGTTTTATGTTTTCACTGCAAAGTAACTGAAGCCAAAATCATAATAAGAATGAAGTAAGCGTTGTCTGTAGGGATTGTGATGTATCTGTGTTCTCAGGAGCTGAGGGTGTAAAGCTCTTGTTTAGCTGGCCTGCTGCAACAAGTCTGACCCTCATTATCTCAGGATCAGTTGGCAGGCTTGATCTGCTAACTTTTCCTGCCACCTAGTGAATAAAGTCATGGACTGCTGCTTGGGTTGTTAAGACTGCAGACATGAAGTCTTTTGAACAGGGCAAGAGGAGATATTTGAATTTACAGAATATGAAAAACTTAATAGATTAATAAAAAAGACTGCTTACACATTCAGGAGTAATAAGCTTGGACAATGTCGGAGAAAAAAAATTCTCATATATTCATGGCAGGGTGAAAGCTGCATATTAGAAGAAATGGATTTTAAAGTCGAGGCAGGAGAGTTTACCTTGATCATCTTCTAAATCAAACTGCAGCACTCTGAAGATGTATAAAACTTGCTTTAGAAAAAAAGAACTTTCAATTTGATTGCATGCACAGCTTAAAATATATGTAATGGCAAAACTTATTTGTTGTACAGTACAGGACAATGTATGCAGCTACCTTCAGATAACTGGACACTGGCAAAAAATAGGAAAGCTGCAGGAACTTCCCTCAATGTAACTCTTACCATTCCCAGCTAGCCTCAGCTTTTTGCTAGTGTCTTTAGGTGATCAACCTCTTCTCTCTACGAAAAGAAGCTTCCGTTCTTATATGGAGGATTTCTCTCTCCCTCTCCTTATCTGGATGATAATTTTTCAAGTTGAGTCTTCTATCAATAGGCTGCACCATAGCCAGCTTTTCATGGAGTTTCTGGATTAGTGGATGACTCAGCAAAGCCTTGGGGGCCATACCCCAATCCCACTGGTGGAAAACGTGGGGATGGAGTGTCATTTTTGCTTTGCACTGGATCCTGCTGTGGGCAACCACCTTAGCATGCAGCACAATGCATTGAGTTATCTGCAGGATACTTTACATGTCCAGGGCCATTGTCTGTCCAGTGCAGAGAACTGTCTCTGAAGTCCCCTGCAGGGGTATAACTACTGTGGTGGATGAAGCCAGAAGGGGGTAACTCCCAGTTTATCCTTCTACTGAAGTAGTGATTGCGGGGCAGAAGCCCTTTAAACATTCAGCCGGGATGCCCTTTTCTAGATTTCCACTTTGGGTGCATTAGAACTGCTGTCCACCCTTCTGGTGGTCAGGGCAGAAACCAGTATATCTGGGTAGCAGGGGTTAAATTTAAATTTTTTTAATTCTAGCAATCCAGGTGTGTCTAGTGTGGCTCTATTGCCCTGAATGCATCCCCCAAGTGACACCAAGTGCATCTGATCAAACAGGCACTACTGCTCCTGTGCAGTCCGACTGCCTTCTGTGCCTTTGCAGCCTCTTACTCATGGGAGTTTCTGCACCTGCACTCTCTGCCTCTTCTTTGTCAAATGGACACTAAACCAGCAACTTACATAGTTACATAGTTACATAGTAGGTGAGGTTAAAAAAAGACACAAGTCCATCAAGTCCAACCTATGTGTGTGATTATGTGTCAGTATTACATTACATATCCCTGTATATTGCGGTCATTCAGGTGATTATCTAATAGTTTCTTGAAGCTATCAATGCTCCCCGCTGAGACCACCGCCTGTGGAAGGGAATTCCACATCCTTGCCGCTCTTACAGTAAAGAACCCTCTACGTAGTTTAAGGTTAAACCTCTTTTCTTCTAATTGTAATGAGTGGCCACGAGTCTTATTAAACTCTCTTCTGCAAAAAAGTTTTATCCCTATTGTGGGGTCACCAGTACAGTATTTGTAAATTGAAATCATATCCCTTCTCAAGCGTCTCTTCTCCAGAGAGAATAAGTTCAGTGCTCGCAACCTTTCCTCATAACTAAGATCCTCCAGACCCTTTATTAGCTTTGTTGCCCTTCTTTGTACTCGCTCCATTTCCAGTACGTCCCTCCTGAGGACTGGTGCCCAGAACTGGACAGCATACTCCAGGTGCGGGCGGACCAGAGTCTTGTAGAGCGGGAGAATTATCGTTTTATCTCTGCAGTTGATCCCCCTTTTAATGCATGCCAATATTCTGTTTTCTTTATTAGCAGCAGCTTGGCATTGCATGCCATTGCTGAGCCTATCATCCACTAGGACCCCCAAGTCCTTTTCCATCCTAGATTCCCCCAGAGGTTCTCCTGGTTCTTTCTCTAAGGACACATTACTTGCAATTATTCCTGCAACTTCTGAGTTACTGAGGCCTACTGGTGCTTGACATCGTAGCATCCCACCTCCCGCTCCCCCTCCATGGCTCAGGATTGTGAGTTACCCTGGCATGGCAGATCACCAGCACAAAGAAAAGGGGTCAGATGGGCTTGCCAGCTCAAACTCAGCTTTTGGCTCTTTTGGGGGTGAAAGTACATCTTTTCAGGGTTCTAGTACCCATTCCTCTGATGATTGGTTTCTGGCCAGCCATGGAAGTTTCTCATGTCAGGGGTGTAACTAGAAATAGCAGGGCCCCATAGCAAAATGTTGTATGGGGCCCCCTGCAAACAGCCCCCCCCCCCACAGCTGCCCTAGTGTCAATGCAGCGTGACCTGTGCCACATACAGCGTGACCTGTGCACAATGCAGCGTGACCTGTGCCCAATGCAGCGTGACCTGTGCCCCATACAGCACGACCTGTGCCCAATACAGCCTGGTCTGCCTGTGCCCCATACAGCCCCACCTATGCAGAGGAAGAGGCAAGCCACCCGGATCAGCAGAGAGCGGGATTGCCCGCTGTAATAGCTTTCATTTGAATTTCCTGTCTTCCCGGGGCTCGTCACATAGCCCCACCTCTTGGCCCGACGCCTTTGATGAGGTCACATGTCCCGCATTGGATCGGCGTTCTGTCTATCAAAGTCACCGGGCCAAAAGGTGGAGCTATGTGACGTGAGCCCCGGGAACACTGGAAGTTCTAATGAAAGCTCTTACATCGGGCAATTCAGCTCTCTGCTGATACGGACAGCTCGCCTCTTCCTTTCCTCTCTCTTCCCTTGGCTGGGAGACTGTGCCGGCGGTGCTCTTATCCTCACTGGGCCCCACTCGGCTGCGGGCCCCATAGCGCCCGCATGGGTCGCTATGGTGGTAGTTACGCCCCTGCCTTCAGTACTGGTCTTCCCTGTTGCAAGGCCACTTGTGCCAGGGAATGGACTCTCCATTTGGACGTCTTTCAAGACATTTGCCACAGGTGGGGAACATCCCATCCAGAACTGCTGAAATCCAGATTCAACACCATACTGGACAGGTTTGTCATCAGGAGAAAGGACCCTTGGGTCTTTACAGTGTATGCTTGGTTGACATTGTGGGATCAGTTCAGCCTAATCTACCTTTTTCTTCTGGTCCAGATTTTTTCTCACCTACTTCTCAGGATTGAGAAGGAGGGCATTCATTTGATCCTCATTACACCAAATTGGTCCAGGAGGACATATCTAAGCTTTTGGCAGATTCCCCAGCGGCCCTTCCAGATTGTCCAGACCTATTGCCCCAAGAGTCAGTGTTCCAGCCTGCCTCTTGGTCAATGACTTTAAGGGCAGGACTATTGAAGCCATGGTCCCGAGAGTCAGGGGATTTAGTCATTCTTACCCTCTTGAAGGCTAGGAAGTCCACTTCTCGTGAAGTCTACAATTGCACATAGAAGTCTTATTTTGATTACATTTCTCCCCCTGATCTTTTCCCTGGTTCTCTTTGCTCCTCTGAAGTCACCCTTTGAACCTATTAAGGATATTCCCTTGTCTGACTTTACCCCTAAGGTGGCCTTGCTGGTGGCTATAACTTCTGTGAGGAAAGTCTGAGTTGATGGCCTTAACCTGTAAGGAGCCTTTCTTTGTGTTACTTACAGACAAGGTTGTCTTGAGATATAAGGCCATGTTCCACAAGAAGATGATCTTCTGCCTTCCACTCTAATCAGGTTATTGGCATTCCTTCTTATGTCAGGCTCCAAAACATCCTAGGGAAGTTTCACTTCACTGTCTGGATGTGGTGCGTACTGTTAGAGTTTACCTCCCAGCTACTGCCCCTTTTAGGAAACCATATTTCCTCTTTGTGCTTCCTGATGTTTCCCGCAAGGGTCTCCCCTGCCTCTCACTTCATCATTGCTAGGTGGGTCAGACAAGTTATCATTGGAGGCTATAATCTAAAGGATAGGTTTTCTCCCTTCCCGATAAAGCAAACTATAAGATGTGTTAGTGCTTTTTGGGCTTTTCAGCGTCAAACTTCTGTTTCTCAGATTTTCAAGGCTGCCACCTTGTCTTCTGTTCATACATTTGTACGTTCTACCAGATGGATGTTCAAGCCCCCTCTGAAGCCATTTTTTAAGCATAAGATGCTACAAGCTGCTCTCTAAATCGTATAGCCTTCTTGACCATTATTATTATGTTAATGTTTGCTGTTTTGCCCAGTCCTCAGTTGTACTGCTTTTGGACATCCCAGTCCAGTCATAATGAATAAAGAGCTTGTGTTCTGTATTATAGGACTGGGAAAATAGGATTTTTGACTGGCAAGTAAAATCTGTTTCCTGGAGTATAGTACAGGACACAGGGCTGTCCCCTCCTCTGTTCTTATGATCTCCTTATTGCTACAAAACTGAGGCTAACTAGGAATGGGAGAAGTTATACAAGAGGAGGTTCCTGAAACCCATTTTATTTTAAAATTTGGACAGAGTTGGGAAAGATTAGTCCTTATGCCAAGTTTTTACTGCTGTCTGTGTCCCCGCTGAAGTGATTCAACACACTATTTCTCTTTTTGACTACCGTCACTGTGGCAGAAAGCAAAGCGAGATCCCACATTTTTTTCATCCTGAGTTGTCATGAGATCAAGAAGGAAAAAGGAAATCGTTCAATGGGGGAAAATGTGTGGGTGACTATTGTCTTAGAAGGAAATTTCCCACACTTAGCGATTCCCTATCACTTTGTCTCCAAACAGGAAGTTATGGGAATTGTCCCCTGGAAGACATAGGCAGCAAAAAATAACCTGATGGGGGTTTAGCCCTCCCCTGGCTCTATTCAAAACTAAAAAAAAACCATTGGCTTTACAGGCATTTAAAAGCATTACCATGGAGGAGTTGACAAAGAGGCAAGACATCAAAACATGTCATTTTGCTTACTGGCACTATAGACTTCAGTAATATGGCCACCTGAGGACTTCCTGTTAGCAGTGATGCACTTCCAGTGCGAGGGAGGAGCTCTAGCATCCCCGCTGGCTTGAATGCTGCAGCTTCCTTCACTCTTATGTTCCAGGGAGCACAAATCATGCCACATTATACCTGCTGGTTGGGTAGTTTGTGAGACTGCACCTCAGACAATAGTCCCATCGTGGTTTAGATATGCTTTTCATCCACTGGACGCCGCAGAAACCAGCATAAACACCATTTATAATTGCTGCTTTTATGTGGATACCATTTTTCCACTGTGGACATTGTTTTTAACCCCTTATTGACTTAATGAACTGTCCATTGTATTTTATATGAGATTGGCATCCAGGCACGTTAATTCAACACCACCATAAGAGTGTTTATTGCTGGAGCATGTAGTTAAAGGGGTTGTAAACTCTCACCATTTTTCACCTTAATGCATTCTGTGCATTAAGGTGAAAAACATTTTTTATTGCAGCAGCGCCCCTGAGCCCCCCTTATACTTACCTAAGCCCCAAAATTTGCGCGGCGGGAATGAGCACACCAGCTCCGGCCGTTGTCTCATGTCCTGATTGGATAGATTGATAGCACAGCCATTGGCTCCCGCTGCTGTCAATCATACATTTGGTGGCTATGGACGCTGAATGATGGACTTGGGAGTGTGCCTGCAAGGTAACCCCCGGGAGAGCGCTTCTCCTAGGGGATTATCAGATGTGGGGAGGAGCCGCGAAAGCTGCCGGGAGACCCCAAAAGACAAGGTTCGGGGCCACTCTGTGCAAAACGAGCTGCACAGTGGAGGTATGATAGGTTTGTTATTTTAAAAAAAAAACTTAAATCACTTTAACTGCTTGTCGCCCGCTGACCATCATATATGGCTAGGCGGTGCGGCTCTTGTTCTGGACGGGCGTCATATGAGCCCTGTACTGACGGTGGGGGCGTGTCACAGAGACATCGCTCGTCACCGAGGGGGTGAACAGCCATTGGGCATGGCTGTTTACCACGTGATCGGCCTGGATGAAGTCATGATCGATCACAAATGGTACCTTCCCACTTTGCACGGTGCATGCGCGCGATCGTGAGCGCGCTGCGCGTCGGCAGCATGTTCCCAGGAACACTGCTCCTCATCAACGCTGGTAAACAGCCATTGGCCGGCGGCTGTTTACCACGCGATCAGCTGTGATCCTTTCACAGCCGATCACTAAATGTAAACACAGAGCGGTAACGAGATGTTACCGGGTTCTCCTCCTCACACACCAATCCTCATAAACCAATTATGCCTCATAGATTATACGTTGGGGTGTTTTCTTTCCAAAATGGGGTCATTTTGTGGGCAATTCCATTGTCCTGGTGCTCAAGGGCCTTCAAAAGTGCAATAGGTGGTTGAGAAATGAGATGTGTCATTTATGTTCGTAGAATGCCTGAAGGTGCTACTTCAATGTTGGGCCTTTGTATCTGGCCAAGCTGTGTAAAAGTCTCACACATGTGGTATCGGTATATTTGGGAAGAGTAGCAGAATGTATTTTGGGGTGTAATTTGTTGTATGCATATGCTCTGTGAGAGAAATAACCTGTTAATATGACAATTTATGTCTACTTTCTAAAAAGGGGTCATTTGGGAGGTATTTGTACTTTCCTGACTTGTTAGTGTCTCAAGAAATGAGATGGCATTCAGTACATCAGATGTGATCAATTTTCAGTGATTGGCACCATAGTTTGTAGACTCTATAACTTTCACAAAGACCAAATAATATACACTAATTTGGGTTATTTTTACCAAAAATATGTAGCAGTATAAATTTTGGCTAAAATGTATGTAGAAAAATTACTAATTTGCAAAATTTTATGACAAAAACAAAGAAAAAGGCATTTTTTTAAACAAAATTTACGGTCTTTTTTTATTTATAGCACAAAATATAAAAAAACCCACTAGTGATTAAATACCACCAAAAGAAAGCTCCATTTGTGTGAAAAAAGTAAGCAGATTTCATATGGGTACAGTGTTGCATGAGTAATTGTCATTCAAAGTGTGGGAGCGCTGAAAGCTGAAAATTGGTCTGGGCGGGAATGGGGTGTAAGTGTCCTGTATTGAGGTGGTTAAGCATTGTGTGTGGCATTGGAATTAGTTCATAATTGGCACTCACAGCCAAGTAATTAATAAAGGCATCAGCATCATCTGGGTTGTTAGGACACCATATACTCTCTCAAGGTCCTTGTGCTGTGTTTTGTATGTTACCTTTTGACGACCTCTACCATCAAATGGATTTCTACAGCAGCAAGGCTATTGGGAATATTTCAGTCACTACTGACCAATTGTTTGCGTTGTTTTATTAACTCAACATCGGCAACTCGAATTACCTCTCTGCTGACATATAAAAAAATAAAAATAAAATAAAACTAGATAAAAAGAAAACTATAATGATAGTGGATCAGTAGCCCCTATCAACCTTAAAGCTCAACTACAAAGAAATGGTTATGTGGCGGAAGGTTTAGAAATTAGAACCTCCCTCAGGTTTTGTTGCTGTTTGTCTCCATTTTCTCAAGAATTTTCTGTTGGACTTGAACTACTCTTTTTGACTCTTCCCTCCGTTTACCAGACACCTGTCACCTGGGCAGGAAGTGAGGGAAATCTTCCTCCTGAAGACACAGTTCAGCAATAAAATCCTGTAGCACACTACAGCACAGATTGCGTTCACACCTGTGTGTTGTGACTTGCTGAAGTGCAGGTTCATTTGTTTTTACCGTATTCACTCGCAATGATGGCAGCACACAATATACACTGCATTAATATGCATTGCTGTACCTCACATTTAAACACAGGTTTTAATACGCATTATTGCAAGTGCAGAGTTGTAAATCCAGTCTAACGATCCAGTGCTTGTTTCAAATGGCCAGATGTGCACTTTATGCACTGGCAACCTCACAAGATTAAACTACCTTTTCTGGGCTGAAATTGCTCTAATAGAATGCTTTGCAGTCCAGTTAATCTGCCAAACTTAAGACGCATGAAAAGAAAAGAGGTCTGGATTTAAAGGGCCTGGGTGCCATCACCTCATAGCACATTAATAATCATCCCCTAACCTGATCTGAAGAATACTAATACAAGACAGACTAGCATTAAAGTTGTTATTGTACTAAAAGAGGAACCAAACAGCACATATAAACAAGCCTGTTTTGCCTTCTTGGAAAGACATAACAGGCCTGGGAAGCTGAAACACATGTTTTCACATTTGTAGCTGGTGTACGTCAAAAAGGTTAGGGTATGAACATCCAACGCCTCCCCTCAGTACTGTGACGTGGACAGCAATATGCTAGGACCATAGGCGCAGGGGTCTGCATTATCCTCTGTATGCAATAGCACATCTGCCAGATGTTCCAGCAGTCATGACAAGGAAATGCAAAGTTCATCCACTACCACTGTTTATATACTAGCAGCATACACTGATTCATGCAGGGGGTTCTCCCTGAAGGAAACCTCCTCGTACATTTGGAGTGCACAGTTTTCCTGGAGAAACTGGACTAAATCCAGCTTGTGCTACATTTATGGGGTGAACATAAACAAAAGCTGCTTGCACGTGAACTTTCAAAGCTACACTTTGTTCGAGCTCACATACTAACCAAGGCCGGATTAAAAAAAAGGCTTCATTCTTGGTTTTATAGGATGTATGGAGTCTTTATATGAATTTCTGCCAGATCATATAGTTTCAGGTTCTAATCTACAACACAGTAAAATTCTAGCAAGCCCAAAAGCTTAACTTCATACATTTGGGCCCATTGCAAAATCTTTATGGGGCCCCCGTCTCCCTATCATCCATTCTAATTTTACTGTGGTGCACATCTTGTGGAGCAGGTTTCTTGGCACCAGCAATTTGATGCTCTATAAATAGGCATCAATGCTGCCATCGCATGATGTTTGTTGGTAAAAATCCTCTATTTTGCAACTTTTATTGCTGCAATAGTTTTTATAGCTGTAAAAATAAGGTATTTATCACCATGATATTGGATATTTCATCTGGGATTTATAGCAGAACTCAAGTCCCACTTTGAAAATTTGCTGGGAGTTAGTTTTTTTTTTTGCCTAAAGGGACATGCACATTTCTTTTGCCAAAAGGCCTTTCCCATGCTCCTATCAATTTTTCTCTTAGAATACAAACTGCATGTTACATGTGCAGTTTAATGTACATCCCGTTACTGGCATGATGAGATTAGAGTTGGAGCAGGGCCGACCCTACCATGGGTCCCAGGCGGCACTTTAAGAGGGGCGACAACAGGGGCCACAGCCTGAGGATTTGATGCTCCCTCCCTCTAGTCATCCTTGCATCATGCTGTGCTCATAGCCCCTGGTTCATAGAGCCACCTGGCGTCTAGTAGCCAGTGACGTCACTCACCAGAGACAAAGCCTCTGTTGCCGCCAATGTTTGGACTGCTGACACCAGCTGGGATTTCACAGGCAGCAGTGTTCACACACCGGCTGTCTGGTGAGCCCGCCTGTACTGCGTCTGACTGCAGGGGAGCCACTGAGTCTCACACACACTGGCTGTTCAGTGACCCTGTCATCAATGCCACTGATTGCTGGGGAGCGACCAGGATCCCCAACCCCAGTCTGAAGCATTCAGCCTTGGAGAGATCTGGCTGGGACCTGGGAGAGTCAGCCTTGAAGGGATCCATTACCCAGGGGGAGTTAACCTTGAATGGATCTGGAGTGGACCCCAAGAGATCCACTACCCAGGGAGATCAGCTCTTTGGGAATCCGGTATCTGGTGGCAGGCTGCGGGTGGCAAGTGACACACTGTATCTAGTGGCAGGCTGCCGATGGCAAGTGACACACTGTATCTGGTGGCAGGCTCCGGGTGGCAAGTGGCACACTGTATCTGGTGGCAGGCTGTGGGTGGCAAGTGGCACACTGTATTTGGTGGCAGGCTGCAGGTGGCAAGTGGCACACTGTATCTGGTAGCAGGCTGTGGGTGTCAGGTGACACACTGTATCTGGTGGCAGGCTGCAGGTGGCAAGTGGCACACTGTATCTAGTGGCAGCCTGCAGGTGGCAAACTGTATCTGGTGGCAGGCAGCGGGTGACAAGTGACACACTGTATCTGGTGGCAGGCTGCGGGAGGCAAGTGACACGCTGTATTTGGTGGCAGGCTGCGGGTGGCACACTGTATCTGGTGGCAGGCTGCAGGTGGCAAGTGACACACTGTATCTGGTATGGTGTCAGGATGATTTAAGTGCCAACATTTGCCCGACAAATCACCCCCGCTGCCGATTTCCCCATCAACGCTGAGACTACATCTCCCCCTCATTTTTTTTGGGAAGGGGGGGCTGTCCCTGAATGGCAGTTTGGAAATGTGGTCACCCTATGCTGCTGCTGGTAAGAGACCACATAGCAGGTGATATTGGTGGTGTTGCTGCCGCTGCGAAGCTGCACGGCTGGTGTTACTGGTGAGAGTATATTTAATTTGTTTTAGTAAAAAATTTTAGCATTTTCATTTTTATTTATTTCCATTAAAAGGCCCACCAAAATCCTCAGCACCAGGTCCATGATGCTCTTAATCCGGCCCTGCAGCAGTAAACGTTGTACAGCTGGGGAGCGGGGCAGGGGATGGAGCTGCTCTCCTGGTCCTGGAACAGCACAGGCTTCAATAGCAGGAGCACCCGCCACCACTGCAGCGCTGCTGTCACCGCAGGCTGAGCTCCAGAGATGCAGTGGGGAGATGGGAGAAAGTCAACCATCAGTGCAGCCCTCCACCAGTCGGGGCTTTATGGCAGAGTGGCCTCTCCTCAGTGCAAGACACATGAAAGCCCGCATGGAGTTTTCTAAAAAAAACACCTGAAGGACTCCAAAATGGTGAGAAATAAGATTCTCTGGTCTGATGAGACCAAGATAGAACTTTTTGGCCTTAATTCTAAGTGGTATGTGTGGAGAAAACCAGGCACTGCTCATTTCCTGTCCAATACAGTCCCAACAGTGAAACATGGTGGTGGCAGCATCATGCTGTGGGGGTGTTTTTCAGCTGCAGGGACAGGACGACTGGTTGCAATCGAGGGAAAGATGAATGCTGCCAAGTACAGGGATATCCTGGATGAAAATCTTCTCCAGAGTGCTCAGGACCTCAGACTGGGTCGAAGGTTTACCTTCCAACAAGACAATGACCCTAAGAACACAGCTAAAATAACGAAGGAATGGCTTCACAACAACTCCGTGACTGTTCTTGAATGGCCCAGCCAGAGCCCTGACTTAAACCCAATTGAGCATCTCTGTAGAGACCTAAAAATGGCTGTCCACCAACGTTTACCATCCAACCTGACAGAACTGGAGAGGATCTGCAAGGAGGAATAGCAGAGGATGCCCAAATCCAGGTGTGAAAAACTTGTTGCATCTTTCCCAAAAAGACTCATGGCTGTATTAGATCAAAAGGGTGCTTCTACTAAATACTGAGCAAAGGGTCTGATATTTCAGTTTTGTTTTTTTAAATAAATCTGCAAAAATGTCAACAATTCTGTGTTTTTCTGTCAATATGGGGTGCTGTGTGTACATTAATGAGTAAAAAAATGTAACTTAAATGATTTTAGCAAATGGCTGCAATATAACAAAGAGTGAAAAAAGTACTTAATAGGGTTTAGGTCTGGAGACATGCTTGGCCAATCCATTACCTTTACCCTCAGCTTCTTTAGCAAGGTAGTGGTCTTCTTGGGGGTGTGTTTGAGGTCGTTATGTTGGATTACTGCCCTGCAGCCCAGTCTCCGAAGGGAGGGGTTCATGCTTTGCTTCAGTATGTCACAGTACATGTTTGCATCCATGGTTCCCTCAATGAACTGTCGCTCCCCAGTGCCGGCAGCACTCATGCAGCCCCAGACCATGACACTCCCACCAGCATGGTTGACTGTAGGCAACACATAGTTGTCTTTGTACTCCTCACCTGGTTGCCGCCACACCCGCTTGACACCATCTGAACCAAATAAGTTTGTCTTGGTCTCATCAGACCACAGGACATGGTTCCAGTAATGAGAGAGGGGGGCTAAGAGAGAGGGGGGGGGCAGAGAGAGAGGGGTCAGAGATGCTGAGAGAGAGGGGGGATGAGAGAGAGAGGGGGGACAGAGAGAGAGGGGTGTGGGAGAGAGGAGGGGCAGAGAGAGAGAGGTGTGAGAGAGAGAAAAGGGGACTGAGAGAGAAGGTGAGAGACAGAGGGGGGCTGAGTGAGAGGGAGGGGGCTGAGAGGAGAGTGAGGGATGAGAGACCCCTAGCTCTGTCCCTATCTGCAGTTCCTGCTCTGCCCCCCCTGCCCCAGTCTTTGTCTGCAGGTAGTCTATGTATGATTGTGCTGGTACCTTCCATGCCAGTCTCCATCCTTGACCAGGGGGAGCTCTCTGCTCTGTTCCATCCAACAGCTCCCTCGCAGCCTGCGCTTCCCACCTGTCCTCGTCTTCTGGGCCCCCAGTCAGCCTGTTCTCCAGGCCTCACTGTTGAAGAGGAGGTTTGAGGAGTCCAGGCTCCGGAAGACGCCAGGGGATGCTGCGCCCGCTGCTTGCTTCTTTGGCTGTCAGGGAGGCGTTGAAGCTCTTCTCTCCCTTCTGTGCTCTCAGGCCTGTAACCTTCCCCGTTGAGGCTGCGGGGCCGCCTACTCACTCATGCAGATAGATTTCTGCACCTCGCCGCTGCTTGCTTCTGCGCTATCACTGCCACGAACCTGGACTCTCTCCCGTGCCCACAGAGATGGCTCTGCATGCTAGCTGTGGCACGTGTGCCATAGGTTCACCGTCACTGGCCTAGGCTATAAGAAGATTGCCAAGACCCTGAATTGAGCTGCAGCACGGTGGCCAAGACCATACAGGTCCACTTTATGGTTCCACTCAGAACAGGGCTCTCCATGGTCGACCAAAGAAGTTGAGTGCACGTGCTCAGTGTCATATGCAGAGGTTGTCTTTGGGAAATAGACATAGTGCTCCCAGCATTGCTGCGGAGGTTGAAGGGGTGGGGGTCAGCCTGTCAGTACTCAGAACATAACGCTGCACACTGTATCCAATTGGTCTGCATGGCTGTCATCCCTGTCAGGGCTGGGTTCAGCCCTTCCTTCTCTGAGCTGGCTGCTCAGATGTCGGATAAATGCCAGCTCCTATCTCTCCACAGTGACTCACCTGTTGATGATATCCTGCTTGTCAGACCTGCCTACTTCAGCCGTCCAGCCCAGATGATCTATGCCTTCACCTTGGTCAACATCAGAGACTATCTCCTGCGTTCCTGTTAAAGACTTGTTTGGCTGACATTCCTTCTGGCTCCAGATCCTGCTTACTGTTCCACTACACTGTTCCCTGGCTTCCTGACTTTCTGGCTTGTCTGACTATTCGTTCCGGTTACCGAGCTTTGGCTATTTTTTTTTACTACGTTTGTTCTATTTCTTTTATTATTAAACAAGTGTGATTTAACTGTACTTCTGTCTCGGTCTGATTCATGGTTTCTGACAGTCCCAGAAGGAAGCCTCTTCTAAAGACGATGCACAAGAAAGCCGACACACAGTTTGCTGAAGACAAGCAGACTAAGGACATGGATTACTGGAAATATGTCCTGTGGTCTGATGAGACCAAGATAAACTTATTTGGTTCAGATGGTGTCAAGTATGTGTGGCGGCAACCAGGTGAGGAGTACTAAGATAAGTGTGTCTTGCCTACAGTCAAGCATGGTGGTGGGAGTGTCATGGTCTGGGGCTGCATGAGTACTGCCGGCACTGGGGAGCTAGAGTTCATTGAGGGAACCATGAATGCCAACATGTACTGTGACATACTAAAGCAGAGCATGATCCCCTCCCTCCGGAGACTGGGCCGCAGGGCAGTATTCCAACATAACGACCCAAAACACACCTCCAAGATGACCACTGCCTTGCTAAAGAAGCTGAGAATATGTGGAGCATCCTTAAATGGAAGGAAGGTGGAGGAGTGCAAGGTCTTTAACATCCACCAGCTCCGTGATGTCATCATGGAGGAGTGGAAGAGGACTCCAGTGGCAACCTGTGAAGCTCTGGTGAACTCCATTGCCCAAGAGGGTTAAGACAGTGCTGGAAAATGATGGCCACAAAAAATATTGACACTTTTGGCCCAATTTGGACATTTTCACTTAAGGGTGTACTCACTTTTGTTGCCAGCGCTTTAGACATTAACCACTTCAGCCCCAAAAGGATTTACCCCCTTCCTGACCAGAGCACTTTTTGTGATACGGCACTGCATCGCTTTAACTGACAATTGAGTGATCGTGCGATGTTGCACCCAAACAAAACTGACATCCTTTTTTTCTGACAAATAGAGCTTTCTTTTGGTGGCTTTTGATCACCTCTGCGTTTTTTATTTTTTGCGCTGTAAACAAAAAAAGAGTGATCATTTTGAAAAATATTTTTTACTTCTTGCTATAATAAATATCCTCAAAAATATATAAAAAAACTAATTTCTTTCTAAGTTTAGGCCAATATGTATTCTCCTACAAATTTTTGGTAAAAAAAAAATCGCAATAAGCCTATATTGATTGGTTTGCGCAAAAGTTAGTTGGTTTGCGCAAAATAGGGGATAGATTTATGGCATTTTTATTATTATTATTTTTTTTTAAATTAGTAATGGTGGTGATCTGCGATTTTTATCGTGACTGTGAAATTAGGGCGGACACTTTTGATGCTATTTTGGGACCATTGTCATTTATACAACGATCAGTGCTATAAAAATGCAATGATTACTGTGTAAATGACACTGGCAGGGAAGGAGTTAACACTAGGGGGCGATCAAGGGGTTAAGTGTGTCCTATAGAGTGATTCTAACTATGGGGGGGGGGATGTCCCACTAGAACATGACAGAGATCACTGCTCCCAATGACAGGGAGCAGTAGATCTGTCATGTTGCTAGGCAGAAGAGGGAAATGCCTTGTTTACATAGGCATCTCCCCGTTCTGCCGCTCCGGTACACGATCGCGGGCCCCCCGGACATCGAGTCCATGGGACCCACAGGTACGGTCACGGAGTACGCAGCGGGCGCGCGCCCACAATGCTGCAGTTTACCTATACGCCCATTTGCCCAGCCATGCCATTGTGCCGATGTATATCGTCATGCGCTGTTCGGCAAAAGGTTAATGGCTATGTGTTGAGTCATTTTGAGGGGATATCAAATTTACATGGAAAAAATATATATAAAACACAAAGCGCTGTGATGCTAAATAGCTGATAATTACACATAAAACCAAGTGAGGCTGCTATCAAAAGAGAGTGTTTTCAGAGTCACTTAAAAAGAATAAATAATGATATTTGAAGCGCTTCACAATGTGCATGAAAATGAATATATAAGAATAAATATAAATAGTCAAATAAATCCAGCGGTGAGTAAAAATTCCTATAAAATCCAGCAATCAAAATAGTGTAAAATTATTAAAAATTAGTGACACCAAATGTGTAAAAAATTCACATAAAAAATAAATATATAGGGATGTATTCAGAAGGTTCAATTATACAGGTGTAGAATCCTGATTGGTATAGAGCTTTTGATCACTAGCAAAGCTGTTTAAAAACACTTGCTTAATTAAGGTGCTCATTGATAGTACCAATGTGTTTTTTGCTTCTATTCACAACCAATGTGGGAATCATAAACAGGCAGATAAGAGAAAAAAAACAATCATTGTGCAATAGTTGGGATACCAAGGTACACAGGCAAACTTCAATCCACTCACGTGTGCCTTATAATGATAAGGCATATGCAGGTTTTACTATAGCAGTCAGCCGCCTTAGACAGGAGCAGATTCAGTCACTGAATCTGCTCCTGTCTAAGGCGGCTGACTGCTATAGTAAAACCTGCATATGCCTTATCATTATAAGGCACACGTGAGTGGATTGAAGTTTGCCTGTGTACCTTGGTATCCCAACTATTGCACAATGATTGTTTTTTTTCTCTTATCTGCCTGTTTATGATTCCCACATTGGTTGTGAATAGAAGCAAAAAACACATTGGTACTATCAATGAGCACCTTAATTAAGCAAGTGTTTTTAAACAGCTTTGCTAGTGATCAAAAGCTCTATACCAATCAGGATTCTACACCTGTATAATTGAACCTTCTGAATACATCCCTATATATTTATTTTTTATGTGAATTTTTTACACATTTGGTGTCACTAATTTTTAATAATTTTACACTATTTTGATTGCTGGATTTTATAGGAATTTTTACTCACCGCTGGATTTATTTGACTATTTATATTTATTCTTATATATTCATTTTCATGCACATTGTGAAGCGCTTCAAATATCATTATTTATTTATCAAATTTACATGGTTATACAAGCTGTACACTCACTACATTACATTGTAGCAAAGTGTCATTTCTTCAGTGTTGTCACATGAAAAGATATAATAAAATATTTACAAAAATGTGAGGGGTGTACTCACTTTTGTGAGATACTGTGTACCACAAATTGCTTTGGCAGTTTTTAAATGTTTTCTAGGGAGGAAGCAAAGGATGAGCCAACTATTGTGTCACTTGACAATAGACATCGAGCCATGAATAGCACAATAGCTCTCCCACAAACACATTTTTATTTGTAAAATATTCAGCACTGACATTTTCTGTATACGCCGTCAATATTTAGTTGGCAACCAGCAGATAATAAACGTACAGGATTTGCTGTATGCCTGCCACTCTGCACAGTATTGTTTTTGTACTTGCATAGTGCATTATATATTCTTTTACTGCTTTTGCTCTTCAACAGGAGATCCTCATGCCACTCTGTCATTCTGATTCGCTTGCTAAAATACTTTGCTTTCCAACCAATAGGTCAGCATAACAGCCGGGCAAATAGCATTTTCCATTGAAAAGCAGCAATATTTCTTTAAAAAAAAGTGTAGTTTAAAGTCGGGCAGAAATACAACTCTTTGACAAGTAAAATGGCTCTCATATACAGTGCCTTGAAAAAGTATTCATACCCCTTGAAATTTTCCACATTTTGTCACGTTACAACCAAAAACGTAATGTATTTTATGTGATAGACCAACACAAAGTGGCACATACAATGGTTTTCAAACTTTTTTTTACAAATAAATATGTGAAAAGTGTAGCATGCATTTGTATTCAGCCCCCCTGAGTCAATACTTTGTAGAACCACCTTTCACTGCAATTACAGCTTCAAGTCTTTTTGGGGATGTCTCTACCAGCTTTACACATCTAGAGAGTTACATTTTTGCCCATTCTTTTTGCAAAATAGCTCAAGCTCTGTCAGATTGGATGGAGAGCGTCTGTAAACAGCAATTTTCAAGTCTTGCCACAGCTTCTCCATTGGATTTAGGTCTAGACTTTGACTGGGCCATTCTAACACATGAATATGCTTTGAGCTAAACCATTCCAGTGTAGCTCTGGCTGTATGTTTAGGGTCATTGTCCTGCTGGAAGATGAAACTTCACCCTAGTCTTAAGTCTTTTGCAGACTCTAATGCCCCGTACACGCGGTCGGATTTTCCGATGGATAATGTCCGATCGGAGTGTGTTGTCGGAAATTCCGACCGTGTGTGGGCTCCATCGGACATTTTCCATCGGATTTTCCGACACACAAAGTTGGAGAGCAGGAGATAAAATTTTCCGACAACAAAATCCGTTGTCGGAAATTCCGATCGTGTGTACACAAATCCGACGGACAAAGTGCCACGCATGCTCAGAATAAATAGATGAAAGCTATTGGCCACTGCCCCGTTTATAGTCCCGACGTACGTGTTTTACGTCAGCGCGTTCAGAACGATCGGATTTTCCGACAACTTTGTGTGACCGTGTGTATGCAAGACAAGTTTGAGCCAACATCCGTCGGAAAAAATCCTACGATTTTGTTGTCGGAATGTCCGAACAAAGTCCGACCGTGTGTACGCCCTATAACAGGTTTTCTTCTAAGATTGCCCTGTATTTGGCTCCATCCATGTTCCCACCAACTCTGACCAGCTTCCCTGTCCCTGCTGAAGAAAAGCATTCCCACAACATGATGCTGCCACCACCATGTTTCACGGTGGGAATGGTGTGTCCAGGGTGATGTGTAGTGTTAGTTTTCCACCACACATAGTGTTTTGCTTTTAGGCCGAAGAGAGTTCAATTTTGGTCTCATCTGACCAGAGCACCCCTTCTACCACATGTTTGCTGTGTCCCCCGCATGGCTTCTCGCAATCTGCAAACAGGATTTCTTATGGCTTTCTTTCATCAATGGCTTTCTTCTTGCCACTCTTCCATAAAGGCTGGATTTGTGAAGTGCACGATTAATAGTTGTCCTGTGGACAGATTCTCCAACTTGAGTTGTGAATCTCTGCAGCTTCTCCAGCGTTACCATGGGCCTCTTGGCTGCTTTTCTCATTAATGCTGTCCTTGCCCGGCCTGTCAGTTTAGGTGGGCAGCCATGTCTTGGTAGGTTTGCAGTTGTGCCATACTCTTTCAGTGCTCCGTGAGATGTTCAAAGCTTGGGATATTTTTATATAACCTAACCCTGCTTTAAACGTCTCCACAACTTTATCCCTGACCTGTCTAGTGTGTTCCTTGGCCTTCATGATGCCGTTTGTTCACTAAGGTTTTCTAACAAACCTCTGAGGGCTTCACAGAACAGCTGTATTTATACTGAGATTAAATTACACACAGGTGGACTCTATTTACTAATTAGGTGACTTCTGAAGGCAATTGGTTATACTACATTTTAGTCAATGGTATCAGAGTAAAGGGGGCTGAATACAAATGCACCCCACACTTTTCACATATTTATTTGCAAAAGATGTTTAAAATCATTTATCATTTTCCTTTCACTTCACAATTATGTGCCACTTTGTTTTGGTCTATCACATAAAATCCCAATAAAATACATTTACGTTTTTGATTGTAACGTGAGAAAATGTGGAACATTTCAAGGGGTATGAATACTTTTTCAAGGCACTGTATACATATTTAATCTATGCGTCTTGCTGTTTGTCCAGAGTTCAGCTTTAAGTCAAGGCTTGTGGCTAGGATGAGGGAATATAAAATGTACGTTTTAATCTGATATGTCACGTTTGTGTGAAATGCTGAGCCATAAATAATCTATACAAATGTCTGGAAAATGTCTGAAAACCACATATTTAAAAAAGTTTCAGCTGGAAAAATCAACAAAAAGACATGTCGGTCAGTTGTGAATTCCTCTGGGTGTCTCCTTCGCGGTGTTGTATATGTCTGTTACATCAAGCTGGGGCTGTATGGTATTCTTGTGTTATAACAGTGGGATATTTGGTTTTAAGCTGGCTGACAATGTTTATTTGTGCTGTTTGTTACATAAACTATGGAGCTATATATTTGTAGCAATGGAACACCCAGTGAATATACAAGCAAGGTGTGGGTATATATGATTTATTACTAGTTCTTAGCTTTTCAACATAAAACAATTTTAAAAAATAAAAGCATTTCTATGGTGAAAATGTAAAATTATATATTTATTTCCACATACAGTATAATTTCAATTATTTCTAGCCTATTCCTATTATTCAGAACAGTCTAGAATGGTATCTCTCAACTTTTTTAACCTTGGAGCAACCCTTGGCAAAAAGTTTGGAGATCTGGGGGAACCTCTGAAAACAAATGTCAGATCTACAGCTCATGGAACATTGGATCTGATCAGCGAGCTATAGATATAAGTACAATTAACAAACAAATGTAGAACAGTGCAGGGAACAGACAGAAGAGGAGGAGCTGTGGGTAACAGTGTAATAATTAACCGCCTCAGCCCCAGAAGATTTTACCCCCTTTCTGACCAGAGCACTTTTTGCGATTAGGGACTGCGTCGCTTTAACTGACAATTGCGCGGCCGTGCGACGTAACACCAAAACAAAATTGACGTCCTTTTTTCCCCACAAATAGAGCTTTCTTTTGGTGGTATTTGATCAACTCTGCGTTTTTTATTTTTTGCGCTATATACAAAAAGCGACAATTTAAAAAAAAAAAAAGCAATATTTTTTACTTTTTGCTATAATAAATATCCCAAAAAATATATAAAAAAAAAACACATTTTTTTCATCAGTTTAGGCCAATATATATTCTTCTATATATTTTTGGTAAAAAAAATCGCAATAAGCGTATATTGATTGGTTTGTGCAAAAGTTATAGTGTCTACAAAATAGGGGAAAGATTTATGATATTTTTATTATTCATTTTTTTTTAATTAGTAATGGTGACGATCTGCAATTTTTATTGTGACTGCGACATTTATGGCGGACACATCGGACACTTTTGACACTA